>NC_057804.1:447409821-447623909 GCF_018294505.1 Triticum aestivum
ACTAATCGAAATAAATTCATTCATACATGGTCGGATTTCATATAAACATGCTGGATTTCATTACATTTCATACATTCTTCAACTAAAAAGGGGTGTTTGTGGCCGCATGCATCTCCCAGATGCAGAGGCCGGGGGTCATCCTCCTTTTCGAAAAAAAAACTAAAAAGGGGTGCGCTGGAGGTATAATTAATTAACAGAAGCTACCCACCTATGTCCCGCTGAGCCGAACAGAAGCTTCAGTGACTTAACTGCAGGTGTAGTTGCGTAACTGACATGTGGCCTATTGGGCCCACGTGTCAGTCAGCCAACTGCACCAGCAGTTAAGTAGAAGCAGTGTTCTTCTCCAGTGCAGCTCTCCAACTCCACGTCGCCGCCAAGAAGCTAACCGGCTGTCAATGGTCAACCCGCCTAGGTTGGCTTCAACTGGAGGGTAGCAGCGGTGGCCTTACTTGGACCCGAGCGATGGCGACCTACTGTGTTCTACTCTTCCTTGTTTTCTGTGTGGCGCGGCCTCGTTGGCAGTGGGGCGGGGCCTCGGCGGAGCCGGCGATGCCTCTGTCTCGTTGCCGGCAGGCGGCGCCTCAGCGGAGTGGTGGAAATCCTCCCCCATGTTGCCGGCACGGTGGGGCCTCGGCTGAGCCGGCGATGTCCTCTGCCTTTTTGTTGGCGGGGCGGGCCCTCGGCGGAGCCGGCAGTGTCCTCTGCCTCGTTGTTGGCGCTACAGGGCCTTGGCAGAGCCGGTGGTGTCTGCTGCCTCGTTGTTGGCTTCGCGGGGCGTCGGCGGAGCAGGGCGTCGTCGACGCTAGTGGAGCGGGGACTTGTCGGAGCCGGCATTGTCCTCTGCCTTGTCCTCGGTCTCGCCAAACAGCGCCTCGCGCACTTCATCGCCCACTTTGCTAGCCTCTTTGTAGGCGGCCGTAGCCTCCGCCACCCGCATGCGGTACCGCCAGTGCTCGAGGCAGCCCTTGCGGGCGGAGCGGTACGAGTCGAGCAGCACCTCCTGCTCCGCCCGCTCCACGGCGATCTGTTCCTCTGCCTGCAGGTGCTCCTAGAGGAGATAGTGGTTGTAGGTGGCGTCGGCCTGCACCTCCCGGAACTGCTCCTCACGCATCTGCCTCACCCTGTCCATATATTGGGCACGGGCCTCGCCGATGGTCATGGTGCAATGCACCGGCGAGGATGGCGCGGAGGAGGGGGTTGGCGTCGGATCATCGACTACCATGTTCTCCATTGGGACGTCATCGTCCTCCGGCTGCCTGCCGGCCAGCCGGTCGGCAGCAATGGCTGCTATCTCCTTGTGGTCCGTCGTCCGCCCGTCCCGAGGAGCGCTGGAGCGTGAGGAAGCCATGGTGGGTAATAGTGGTGTGTACAGGAGAAAGGCAACGGATGCGGATGACTGCGGCTATGGCCGGCGCAGCAGTTTATATAGCAATGGTGGGCGGGCAGAGGGACGGACGTGTGACGCCGGAGTAGCCGCCTCGGCAACCGCGTATCATTAATGTGTGCGGCAGATGGACGGACGGATGACACTTTTGTCGTTTGAAGGCGGAGCAATCGCCTGCACCAGGAAGCGGGGCGGCCGGCGCTGACTGTTTCGGGCGGAAAGCGCGCGCGGGTGAGGAGATCACTTTACATGGATAGGATGACAATGGGGACCCACCAGGTCCATAGCCTCATGTACGCAAGTGCCTCCTTATTATTATTATTATTATTATTATTATTATTATTATTATTATTATTATTATTATATATATATATAACTATAATTTATTTTGCTTCCTCCTGGTTTCTTGACATCACGGTCCCACACCATTGTCTACCTATGTACTCCCTCCTTTCCGGTTTATAGGGCTTATCTCAAAATTTTAGTTTTTCCATTTTATAAGGCTCAATTTGGTTGTTTTCCATCACATGTTCAGATTCCAAGGTGCATTAAATCATTGCATGCAAGTATTAAGAGAAAATTGACCAATGCATGTACTTTATGCATGCATGCATTGCAATTAATGCATTGATAAACATAATTTTTTGAGGATAACAAGAGCATTAATTAGGTGCTTTTGCAAAACTAGAAAAAGTATTCCACCACTCGCCATCTACCTTGATTGGTGAGATTTTTGAATTGAGCATTATAAACCGGAAAGGAGGGAGTAGTCAATAAACGAGAGAATTGCACAAGAAGCGGCCGACAGCTGGGACCAAGCAGCTCGAGCAGTATTTGTGTTTTTGAGGTGTGAGCACTGCAGAGTTTTTTGATGTTTACCCCAGATATTAATTTTTCTCCTCTGAACAACAACGAAAACATCGCTGCAGGTATTAACTGGGCGGGCTGTGGCCCGTCTAGCCCAGGCCAGATATCCAGCCCAGATATTAATTTTTTTCAAGCTGAAAATGGCTAGCCCAGCTATACTTTTTTTAGGAATACCCAGGCAAGGTCAAGTTGTTATTCTCCGCCCCGCTGGGCTGCAAATCTTTCCTAGGAGGGATGCATTAGGCTTAACAAGAAAATGGGCTTTAAGAAATAATAAATGGGATGTAATTATAAAAACTAGGTAGTAACTATAAAAAAATGCACCAAACAGTGATTACTTTATAAAATATTATTTTTGGAATATTGAAAATTTTAATTTCATTAATTGTTGCGAGCGGAATGTTTCGTTGGATTTTTACGCAATATAAATTTATATTGAAATTGTATTTAATCTGACTAAAATTTTGGGATAAAAATATTCGGATCCCATCAAAATGTGGGAAATTTTATTGAATTCTGTTTTGAACGGTTGGTTGAAATGGGTTGTACTTTTAACAAACTGTAAATGGTCTGTAGTAAATTCCATTAGAATTCAAAAATGGGCTACACATTCTTACAAATCACAAATGGGCTATAAGTTCTCTGCCACACACTTCTGGCCTTACTAAGTTGACGCGTCCCCTAAAAAAACAGAGTTGACGGGTATGCAAGGCTTTGTCAACTTATAATCAACACACGGTTCTAGCAACAGTGGTCATTGGATGTCCATCCAACGGATGCCGTGCTTCTTCTTCAATCTCGGATATTCTAGCTTCACCCGCCCAAAAAATGATTCACCCCCCTGACATCTGGGGCGCACCGTTTCGGAAGCTGACATGTGGGCCTACTAAGTTGACGTACCAAGGGCTTTGTCAACTTAGTCAATATAAACGATTCTAGCCGCAGTGACTGTATGATGTCCATCCAACGACCGTCGTGCTTCTTCAACCTCTTGTCTTCTTGCTCCAGCCGCCCAAAGCAGCGCCGGTCATGCCGCCTGCTCCTGCCTCCCGTGGCCGGCTATGCTGCCGCGGAGGCCTCACCGCCCACTACTACTCCCACTGCTGGCCAGGCTATCCCTCCACTCACCCACTGACCCACACCCCCTGTTATTCTGCGGCGACGGCAGCGCAGCCGAACCAGTGAACCCTCGTACTCCTCTCCGCGTGTGCATCCACAGCCGCGTCTTCCCCGGCTCCGCGTCGTCCCCTTCCTAGGCCTCGCCGTCGTCCACCGCCGTGGTGCTCTCGATGCAGCATGGTCAACGTGGTCAAGGAATGACTTCCATCAGACGTGGACTGTACGTGGAAAGGCTGACAGCTAGGTCCATGGCAGCCGCAAGGAAGTGCCTCCTTATTACGCGCAAAATAATTATTCCTCCACCTGGCAGCGGGGACCCACCGGACGGGCCACCATATTTCGCGAAAAAATGATTCGCCCCTGACTGCTTGGACCCACGAGCTACATCTTCGCACGCAAGGAAGTGCGTCCGAAAAAAAAACGGTTCGCCCCCCGACTGCTGGGACCCACCAGGTACACCTTCGCATGCAAGGACGTGCGTCCGGGCAAAAAAAATGATTTTCCCCCCTGAGTGCTGGGACCCAGCAGCTACACCTTCGCACACAAGGAAGTGCGTCCAGGCAAAAAAAACAATTCGCCCCCCCCCCCTGACTGCTGGGACCCAGCAGCTACACCTTCGCATGCAAGGAAGTGCGCCCGGGCAAAAAAAACGATTCGCCCCCTGACTGCTGGGACCCACCAGCTACATCTTCGCAGGCAAGGAAGTGCTGACAGTCGGGAACCACCTGGTCGAAGCGTATGTAGCATTGTCATCCTGGTTGCGAACGTGTACGTACATACTGGTCGATGTAGAGGCGCGCACGTGTCGTAGTAGAGGCGCGCACGTAGCATGTACACGTACGTACAGCGGCCAGGGTGCAAGAAAGAAAATACGGCCACGTATGTGTACATACGGGCGGGGTCTCGAACGCCTAGTTGCGCATACGTACGGAGAGGGCTCATGTTCATGGGGAGGCAACGGAATGCGTCATGTTCATGGGGAGGCAACGGAATGCGTCGTGTTCATCGGGAGGCAACGGAACGCGTGGGAGCCAACCGGCTTGGACGGAACAAGCGATGGAAACGAGGCATGGCGTATCGCAGAACGGAGGAAACGGACCTCCTACGGTCGAAACGGGGGTCCTGTTGATCGGGAGGGGTGTGGCGTACCGCAAAACGGACGAAACGGACCTCCTACGGTCGAAATGGGGGTCCTGTTGATCGGGAGGGGTGTGGCGTACCGCAAAACGGATGAAACGGACTTGTGTTGGAGCGCTACGGTCGAAACGGGGGGGAGGGGTGTGGCGTACCGCAAAACGGGACTCCACGGGACACTGTTCATCTCCACCGTCGACCTCCTCCAGCCTCCACGGGCTACCGTCGACCTCCTCCAGCCTCCACGGGCTCCTGTTCATCCAGCCTCCACCGCGCGCTACTCCACCGACTACTGTTCAACCACCCCTCCACGGGCACCCCTCCACCGTCTACTGTTCATCCAGCCGTCCACACCACGGGGTCCTGTTCAACCACCCCTCCACGGCCACCCCTCCACCCTCTACTGTTCATCCAGCCTTCCACACCACGGGTTCCTGTTCATCTAGAGGCAACGCCACCGCTCACTGTTCATCCAAACCCCCCCGCAACACTCACTATTCATCCAATCGATCGACTTCAGTTAGCAGCAGTAGCGAAGGAATCGCTCCATCGGGTTCAGTTAACAGCCATCAATCGATCGCTCGGGTTCAGTAACGCGTAGCCTGCAGTGCAATCGCTCGGGTTCAGTTAGAGCCCAACGCCTCGCTCGGCTTCAGTTAGAGCCAACGCCTCACACACACGCGCGTACGTACGAGAGAAACACGCATCGCTCCGCCCTCGACCTCCCACCGTAACTGGCAACTCCCCGAAATTTTCCTCCCCTCACTTCTACCACGGTTTTTTCCGTCATGGACGGCCCAAAGAATGTCATGCAACTGCGTCTCCGGCCCGCCCAGGACGAAAAGCCCATTTTTTGTCATGATTTTCTGTCATAGAAGTTGGAGCCCACCACATCTATGATGATACCGGGTTTTGTCACAATTGTCGTCATAGAAGTGTCATATGTATGACAGAAAAAAATTCGTTCGGCCCAAAATGTCATGGATGTGTCTTTTTTTTGTAGTGGGAGCTTATGAGATTTCCTGTTGAGTTTTGTGTTGTGAAGTTTTCGAGTTTTGGGTAAAGATTTGTATGGAATATGGAATAAGGAGTGGCAAAAGCCTAAGCTTGGGGATGCCCATGGAACCCCAAGATATTCAAGAATAGCCAAAAGCCTAAGCTTGGGGATGCCCCAGGAAGGCATCCCCTCTTTCATCTTCGTTCATTGGTAACTTTACTTGGAGCTATATTTTTATTCGCCACATGATATGTGTTTTGCTTTGAGCATCGTGTATTATATTAGTCTTTGCTTTTTAGTTTAGCACAATCATCCTTGATGTACTCACATTTTGGGAGAAGCCTACTTGATTAGAATTTATTAGAATATGCTATGTGCTTCACTTATATCTTTTGAGCTTGATAGTTTTTGCTCTAGTGCTTCACTTATATCTTTTAGTGCATGACGGTGGCTTAATTTTGTAGAAATTGCTAGTCTCTCATGCTTCACTTATATTATTTTGAGAGTCTCTTAGAACAGCATGGTATTTGCTATGGTTATAAAATTGGTCCTAGAATGGTAGGCATCCAAGTTGGGTATAATAAAAACTATCATAGGAAGTGAATTGGATGCTATGATCAATTTGATACTTGATAATTGTTTTGAGATATAGAGGTAGTGATATTAAAGTCATGCTAGTTGGGTGATTATGAATTTAAAGAATGCTTGTGTTGAATTTAGCAAGTCCCGTAGCATGCACGTATGGTTAAAGTTGTGTAACAAATTTGAAACATGAAGTGTACCTGGCTTGTGCATCCTTATGAGTGGCGGTCGGGGACGAGTGATGGTCTTTTCCTACCAATCTATCCCTCTAAGAGCATGCGCATAGTGCTTGATTTTTGATGAGTTCTAAATTTTTGCAATAAGTATATGAGTTCTTTTGACTAATGTTGAGTCCATGGATTATACGCACTTTTACCTTTCCACCATTGCTAGCCTCTTCGGTACCGTGCATTGCCCTTATTCACCTTGAGAGTTGGTGCAAACTTCGCCGGTGCATCCAAACTCCATGATATGATGCGCTCTATCACACATAAATCTCCTTATATCTTCCTCAAAATAGCCACCATACCTACCTATCATGGCATTTCCATAGCCATTCCGAGATATATTACCATGCAACTTTCCACCGTTCCGTTCATCATCATGACATACATTACTTTTGTCATATTGCCATTGCATGATCATGTAGTTGACATCGTATTTGTGGCAAAGCCACCATGCATAATTTTTCATACATGTCACTCTTGATTCATTGCACCATCCTGGTACACCGCCGGAGGCATTCATATAGAGTCATATCTTGTTCTAGTTTCGAGTTGTAATTCATATGTTGTAATCAATGAAAGTGTGATGATCATCATTATTAGAGCATTGCCCAAAAAGAAAAGAAAAAAGAAAGGCCAAAAGAACAAAAAGTCCAAAGAAAAAAAATAAAAATAAAATAAAAGGGGCAATGTTACTATCTCTTTTTCCACACTTGTGCTTCAAAGTAGCACCTTGTCCTTCATGTAGTGTGTCTCATATAGTGTGCTTCAAAGTAGGACCATGTTTTTCATATAGAGAGTCTCATATGTTGTCACTTTCATATACTAGTGTTTATTTTTCATTATAGAACTTGGCTTGTATATTCCTACGATGGGCTTCCTCAAATGCCCTAGGTCTTCGTGAACAAGCAAGTTGGATGCACACCCACTAGTTTTCTTTTGTTGAGCTTTCATTCATTTATAGCTCTAGTGCATCCGTTGCATGGCAATCCCTACTCCTCATGTTGACATCAATTGATGGGCATCTCCATAGCCTATTGATTATACTCGTCAATGTGAGACTTTCTCCTTTTTTTTGTCTTCTCCATACAATCCCCATCATCATATTCTATTCCACCCATAGTGCTATATCCATGGCTCACGCTCATGTATTGCGTGAAAGTTGACAAATTTTGAGATTATTTATGTACGAAACAATTGGTTGGCTTGTCATCGGGGGTGTAGAATTTGGGAACATTTTTGTGTGACGAAAATGAAGCATAGCCTAACTATATGATTTTATAGGGAAGAACTTTCTTTAGCCATGTTATTTTGAGAAGACATGATTGCTTTTATTAGTATGCTTGAAGTATTACTATTTCTTTTGTCAATATGAACTTTTATTTTGAATCATTTGGATCTGAACATTCATGCCACAATAAAGAAAATTACATTGAGAATTATGCTAGGTAGCATTCCACATCAAAAATTCTGTTTTTATCATTTACCTACTCGAGGACGAGCATGAATTAAGCTTGGGGATGCTTGATATGTCTCCAACGTATCTATAATTTTTTATTGTTCCATGCTATTATATTACCCCTTTTGGATGTTTATGGTCTTTATTTTACATATTTATATCATTTTTGGGACTAACCTACTAACCGGAGGCCCGGCCCGTATTGCTGTTTTTTTTGCCTATTCCAGTATTTTGAAGAAAAGGAATATCAAATGGAGTCCAAACGGAATGAAACCTTTGGGAGCGTGATTTTTCGAATGAACATGATCCAGAGGACTTGGAGTGCAAGTCAAGAAGCAATCGAGGCAGCCAGGAGATAGGAGGGTGCGCCCCTGTCTCCTGGGCCCCACGAGCGGCCACCGACGCAATTCTTCCTCCTATATATACCTACGTACCAGGAAAACATCCAGGGAGCCAACAAAAAACAATTTCCACCACCGTAACCTTCTGTATCCGTGAGATCCCATCTTGGAGCCTTCGCCGGCGCTCCGCCGGAGGGGGAATCGACCATGGAGGGCTTCTACATCAACACCATAGCCCCTCCGATGAGTTGTGAGTAGTTTACCTCATACCTTCGGGTCCATAGTTATTAGCTAGATGGCTTCTTCTCTCTTTTCGGATCTTAATACAATGTTCTCCCCCTCTCTTGTGGAGATCTATTTGATGTAACTCTTTTTGCGGTGTGTTTGTCGAGATCCGATGAATTGTGGGTTTATGATCAAGTTTATCTATGAGAAATATTTGAATCTCCTCTGAATTCTTTTATGTGTGATTGGTTATCTTTGCAAGTCTCTTCGAATTATCAGTTTGGTTTGGCCTACTAGATTGATCTTTCTTGCAATGGGAGAAGTACTTAGCTTTGGGTTCAATCTTGCGGTGTCCTTACCCAGTGACAATAGGGATTGCAAGGCACGTATTGTATTGTTGCCATCGAGGATAAAAAGACGGGGTTTATATCATATTGCATGAGTTTATCCCTCTACATAATGTCCTCTTTCTTAATGCGTTACTCTGTTCTTATGAACTTAATACTCTAGATGCATGCTGGATAGCGGTCGATGTGTGGAGTAATAGTAGTAGATGCAGGCAGGAGTCGGTCTACTTGTTGCGGACGTGATGCCTATATACATGATCATGCCTAGATAATCTCATAATTATTTGCTTTTCTATCAATTGCTCGACAGTAATTTGTTCACCCACCGTAATACTTATGCTATCTTGAGAGAAGCCACTAGTGAAACCTATGGCCCCCGGGTCTATCTTTTATCATATAAGTTTTCAATCTACTTTTATTTGCATCTTTACTTTTTGTATCTATATTATAAAATAACAAAAATATATTTATCTTATCATACTATCTCTATCATATCTCACTTTCGCAAGTGGCCGTGAAGGGATTGACAACCCCTTTATTGCGTTTGTTGCGAGTTCTTTGTTTGTTTGTGTCGGTGTGTGGGACTTTTGAGGAGCCTCCTACTAGATTGATACCTTGGTTCTCAAAAACTGATGGAAATACTTACGCTACTATTGCTGCATCACCCTTTCCTCTTCAAACCAACACAAGCTCAAGACGTAGTAGGTACCGACTCCGTCAAGGTATCCAAATTGGATGTGCTTCAAAGTCAACTTAACAAGTTCAAAATGAAGTATGGTGAAGGTGTCGCTGAAATGTATTCTAGGCTTGCTCTCATCACAAATAAGATTGCCGGCTTAGGAAGTGAAGAGATGACCGATAAATTCATAATCGAGAAGATCCTAAGAGCCTTGGATGGAAAATATGATACCATGTGCACATTGATCCAAATGATGCCCAATTACAAAGATCTCAAGCCAACGGAAGTCATTGGAAGAATTGTTGCTCATGAGATGTCACTCAAGGATAAGGAGGAGCTCCACAACAAGTCAAGTGGTGCTTACAAAGCCTCATGTGAAGCTCCCACATCATCAAGTGAGAAACAAACCTTCAATGAAGAATTGAGCCTAATGGTGAAGAACTTCAACAAGTTCTACAAGAGTAGGAGCAAGGAAAGATGTTCCAAGTCAAGGTCCTACGATGACAAAAGATCTTCTAGTCGTGAGCGTAATTGCTACAATTGTGGAAGACCCGGACACTATTCCAATGAGTGTACGGCACCCTACAAAAGAAGAGAAGATTCTCCAAAAAGAAGAAGTAGAAGAGAAGAATCACCATCAAGAGAAAGAAGGAGTAGAGATGATCGTTATGAACGAACAACATCCCAGAGAAGTAAGGATTCGGAAAGGAAGGACAAGTCATCAAGGAGCTACACAAAACGAAGACATCAAGCTCATGTTGGTGAATGGGTATCCGGCTCCGACTCCGACAATCACTCCGAGAGAAGCTATCACTCCGACTCCGAATATACTCAATATGAAGGTGTTGCTGGTCTAGCACTTGTGTCAACCAACTCCTACGACATATTTGATTCACCAAATGAAGGACTTGGAAGATGCTTCATGGCTAAAGGTCCAAAGGTAACACATCCCGAGTATGTTGATTTCAATAGTGATGAAGATGACTTGTTAGGTGATGATGATTTACTTGTTGACAACTCTAGTGATGAATACTATGATGAAACGTCAAATAATCATGCTAATCAAGATAAATCGAATGACAATGAAAAGGAGAATATTAAGCTCCTAACGAAAGAACTAAACACTCTTAAGTTAGCTCATGAAACTATCTTAGGAGATCATCGAGAACTTTTAAGGACTCATGAGAAGTTAGAATTTGAAAATCTCAACCTCGAGCAAGAACATGAGTTTTTAAAGGCAATCAATGATGATCTTCGCAAGAAAAGTTCTTCCTACATTGCCAAGCGTTTACTCTTATCTACTTACATGCCTCAAGTCAAGTCTAGTAACAAGAACAAGAAAGATTCTTCCTCTAGTAGTAACAATAATCATGCTAAATCCAATGTTGTTGCTTCTAGTAGCTCTCTTGATTCCACTAATGATTCTATTAGCCAAGTTACACATGAGCAAGAAAATAGCTTATTGAAGGGAATTATAGAGAAAGGTGTTTACAAGAGCCTTGCCGGGAGTAAGTAATTCGAGGAAATTGTACGCAAGCAAGGAAGGCACCGAAAGAACCAAGGTGTTGGTTTTGAACAAAAGTTCAATGCCAATGGTGTTGAGTTGGAAGAAGATCAATACCCCAAGAGAAAGTTTGTTCCTCAACAAGAGAAGTATGGTCCTACTTCTTTCAAAGGGACACAAGCTCAAGATGATCTTCCACCACAAGACCACAAGCAAAAAGGCAAGGACAAGCTTCAAGAGGAGATTGATGCATTTGAAGAAGCTCCTAAGGCCTTGGTCAAGTGGGTTCCCAAGACTACATCAAGTTCATCAAGTACGACTACAACTCCAAGGATTCCCACCAAGATGGTGTGGATTCCGAAGAAGAAGAACTAGAGAGTTCTTGAGGGTGACTCCGCCAGCATACTTCACTCTTATCATTTTGGCGAGGACAAGTGCAATTAACTTCCACATGTTGCACTAGTTCAAGGAGTCACAAACCCTCTTGTTGGTAAGACAAGGGACAAGGTAACCTAATGCTTTCATAGATATCATCTTGTGTGTGTGTGCATCACTCTATGTCTATGGATATCCTTGTTTGTTCCTTGTGGGACTAACTCGTGTAGGTATTGAAAGTGCAACTCACTCCAAAGGATTGCTCCAAAAGATTGATACGTCTCCAACGTATCTATAATTTATGAAGTATTCATGCTATTATATTATCCTTCTAGGATGTTTGATATGCATTTATATGATATTTTATATGATTTTTGGGACTAACCTATTAACCTAGAGCACAGTGCTAGTTTCTGTTTTCTCCTTGTTTTTGAGTTTTGCAGAAAAGGAATACCAAACGGATTCCAATTGACGGGCCAATTTTTGATGATTTTTTATGGACCAAAAGAAGATCACGGAGCATCGGAGTTGGGCCAGAAGAGTCCCGAGCTACCCACGAGGGTGGGGGGCGCGCCCACCTGGTACGGGCGCGTGGGCCTGCCTCGTGGACAGCTCGGGCACCTCCTTGACGTGAGACCGACGCCAAAAATTCCTATAAATACAGAAACCTCAGAAAACTAACCTAGATCGGGAGTTCCGCTGCCACAAGCCTCTGTAGCCACGAGAAATCAATCTAGGCCCTCTCTGGCACCCTGCCGGAGGGGGCCATCATCACCGGTGGCCATGGAGGAGTATCCCGGAGGGGCCATCATCACCATGAAGGCCAAGGACCAGAGGGTGGAGGCCATGGAGGAGGAAGCACAAGGGGGAGAACCTCTCCTCCTCTCTTCCGGTGGCGCCGGAGTGCCATCGGGAGGGGAATCATCGCCATGGTGATCGTCTTCATCAACATCACCATCATCATCACCATCCTCATCTCTTTTACGCGGTCCACTCTCCCGCAAACCATTGTAATCCCCTACTTGAACATGGTGCTTTATGCCACATATTATGATCCAATGATGTGTTGCCATCCTATGATGTTTTGAGTAGATATCTTTTGTCTTTGGGTTGATTGATGATCTAGATTGGTATGAGTTGTATGTTTTACTTTGGTGTTGTCCTATGGTGCCCTCCTTGTCGCGCAAGCGTGAGGGATTCCCGTTGTAGGGTGTTGCAATACGTTCATGATTCGCTTATAGTGGGTTGGTGAGTGAACAGAAGCACAAACCCGAGTAAGAGGGATTGTTGCGTATGGGAATAAAGAGGACTTGATGCTTTAATGCTATGGTTGGGTTTTACCTTAATGATCTTTAGTAGTTGCGGGTGCTTGCTAGAGTTCCAATCATAAGTGCATATGATCCAAGTAGAGAAAGTATGTTAGCTTATGCCTCTCCCTCATATGAAACTACAATAGTGATTACTGGTCTTGTTAACAATTGCCTAGGACAATTCCGCACACCGATCCACCATTATTCCACACTCGCTATTTATAATATTCAGTATTATATTCTAACTTTATGATAACAACACCTACTTTTATGTTTTAGCTCTCTGATATCATACAAAGTTATCCTCTTCATGCCCACAACGAAGTTTTATTTCTTGTTGCTAGTTGGAAGCAAACGTCCGGTCCACGTAGAGTCGTATCAGTGGCAGATAGGGCTTGAGAGAATATTGATCTTACCTTTAGCTCCTTGTGGGTTCGACACTGCATACTTATCACTTCCACCTTTGGAAAGTTCTACGATCATTCCTTGCACTTGGGGATTATCAAAGATCTACATCAACATTGAGCATCCATATCTTCAACACCTACATGAAGTCATCATCGACAAAACCCAAGGTTAGTTCATCCCTCTTAGGGGGGATCTCACATCTAGGGGGAGCTTTACTCTAAGTATTGAGTTAAAGCAAATCTAATGGTGTGAACACAACAATGCTTTATGTAAAAGTGGTAACCCCACTTGTGCTTAAACGATGAGTATGACCTATGATCAAATGTTCTCATTTGACTCCTAAGTCAATATACTCACATATAGATGACCTAGTCATCGCCAATTGCTTGATAGATGCTAGAATTGTGTGTGCATGATTTGTCACATATTTCACTTGCCATTTTATTGTGTGAGCATGTTGGTTGCATAATTTATGCATTCAAGGACATCCACTTGTAGCTTTGATTGTTTGGTTTCTTTTCTTTTGCCAAGTGGATGGACAAGAATGCGTAAGAACCTTCTCTAGCTATCTATGCTTTTCTTTCCTCAAACTCTGTTCATGCTATGTCACACAGTTTGATCAAGTCAGATTCAAACCACTCTGTGTGAGGAGCACTCAGAGTCCCCGATTCGTCATAGACTTAAACTTCCAAAACCTCTTTGTGCGTTTTGGTCTGATCGATTCAACCTTTTCGGTCATACCGAGATCACTAAGTTGATCTAGGTTTTCAATCTCGGTGCAACCGATTAGAACTTTTTGGTCACACCGATTTGCGGTAACTGCTTGCAATAATGCATCTCGGTGCCACCGAGTTGTTACACTCGGTCACACCGACAGGGTCAGGCTATTTATACTCACGGGTCAAATTTTGAAAAATCTTTCGAAACCCTTCGCCCGCGCACAGCCTGCTCTACCTCTTCGGGTCTCCGGATCATCCTCCTCATCGTCAGCGACCTCCAGCCGCTGGTCTCTGCCGCCGTCAACGGGATTCTAATCCTCCGTTGCCGTCGTAGCAAGTCCAATGCTGCATTAGGGTATGGATTTGAACTTTGTGCTATTCTTAACTCTGATTCCTAGCACATTGCATTGCCATGAATCTTGCCACGTTTGAAATCTTCCTATCCAGCAAAACTACTCTGTAGATTAGTCTTGGATTGAAAATTTAGGGTTAGGTTTCCGCCGAATTCATCTCGGACTGACCGAGTTGTAGAAATCGGTCTCACCGATTTGGCTCAGCCATTGCATATGTGATTCTTGGTCTGACCAAGAATTGCAAATCGGTGTGACCGAGATCGATTCTCTGTGAAACCCTAGCAGTCTCGGTGCCACCGAACTGTGACTCGATCTGACCGAGTTCACTAGTTTAGGTCCCAGAAGCTGCTTCGGTATCACCGAGTTTACAAATCGGTAGCTCCGAAATGCTTTCTGTGGAAAACTAAAACTAAGTTTTTGACTCATTTTCTTTGCAAAAACCTATGTGCTTTGTGATGCTCATCTACTCTACCTCATGTACATCTATTCACGGGGTCTGCTATTAGAGTTTGCATCATGTCAGATCAGAGTGACGGTAAGAACAAGTCTGAGGAACAAGTTCATATGAATGAGGGCACTAGTCCCTCTAGCAGTTATGATGAGGGTAGCAGGAGCACACCCAGCAATTTGCCAAATGCAGCAACCAGGGCAAGGAAGAAGAAGACCTCAGATTCTGAAGATGAGGACTATGTGCCTATAGAGGATGAGGCCACTTCTGAGAAGAAGGTGATGAAAAAGGAGTATGGCACAGCTGCATCCACTAAGCCAGGAATGCAAAAGAAGGCACCTGCCAGGAGAATTCCTACTTCTAAACCTAGGAAGGTTGCCACTGGTGAAACCATGAAGTTCACCATTGAGTCTGATGAAGAAGCTGCTGGCCAAGATAAGAAGAAGAAGAAGAAAGTCAGAACTACTACTGCCAAAGTACTTAGCAAGCCCTCTATGAGGAGATCATCTGATGAGGAAGAGGAAGAGGATGCTGCACCAGCTCCTGAAGCTCAGAAGCTAATGGGAGATGCAATCAAGTCAGGGGCTGCTCCATCTAAGCCCAAATCTGCTCCCAAGGCTGCTGCACCTGCACCCAAGCCTAAACCCAAGAGGAACACCTGGAACATACCTGCATGTGAGAAGAACAAGGCCCCAGTGCCTGAAGCTGCTGAAGAAGATGAAGAATCTCATGTTTTGAGAAAGTTGAAGCCCAAGATAACTGATCACAATGATGCTCATCCAGTTGCAGAAGACATGCACATCAGAAAGGATGCTGGACTGAGATTGTGGACACAATCAGATCCTTATGCTGTGAGGAGAAGGACAACAGTTGACTACAGATTCCACACAAAGGAGCAACAGGACTTTTATGAAACTATTCTGCTCGACAAGAAGCCCATTGTATGTGACATGAGATGGATCAACTGGGAATACATCAAGGAGAATTAAGAGCACTTCCCAGGTGTTTATGACAACTTCAAGGCTTGTGGAGTCAATGACTTTGTTGCCCAGAAGCTCACCAAGTGGAATGATGAGCTCATTATGCAGTTTTACTCCACAGCTCACTTCTACCCAGATGGGAAGATTGTCTGGATGTCTGAAGGTACTAGGTACCAATCCATAGTTGAGGAATGGGTTGAGCTGATCAATGCCCCTAAGGAATCTGAAGATGACCTGGATGTGTATGCAGAGAAGAAGAAAGACCACAACACTATGGCTCACATGTACAGAGAGATCCCAGATAAATCTTTGGAAACTCACAAGCTTGGATCTATACACTACTTGTTGTCTGGTCTACCTACAATCAATTGGATCCTTATGCACACATTCCTGCCAAAATCAGGTGATCACAAGATGATCAGAGGTCATGCTATTAACTAGCTGCACTTGTTTGATATACCTCAAAAGTTCAAAGTCATGAGCCTGATTGTGGAAATAATCAAAAGGACTGATGCTGATCAGAAGAGGAGTTCTGGGTATGCTCCACGCATTCAGGAGCTCTTCAACTCAAAGATGGGCACAGGCACATATCTTTTGGATAAGGAGCATCTACCCCTATACCCTGAATTTGAAGACAACACAGTTGAGATGAATGAGGAGGATCCATCATCTGTGCAAGCACAAGAAAAGAGAGAGAAAGCAAGGGCGGAGAAAGCTGCAAAGATGCCAACTGTTGAAGAGGCATCTCAAATTTTCCTGAAGAGCAAGCAAGATCAGCTTGGCTACTTGATTTCCTCCACCTTGAGGATTGAGAAGGGCTTGGCCACACTAACTCAAAACTAGGAGAGTTTGGAGAGAATCATAGAGCAGAAGTTTTATGCTCTTGATGTCAAAGTTACTGACATCCAAACTACAGTGGAGCAACTTCAGGAGGATGTGGAGGAGAAGAAGGGCAAGTCTACCACAGATGCTTTTGCTAGAGTGCCCAGAGGATAGAGATCTGCTGCAGTGCCTATTCCAGACACCAGAGCTACATCATCTGCACCAGCTACAGCTTCAGTGCCTCCAGCTCCAGCACCCACTCCACCAGCTCCAGCTACATCAACTGATGCTTTCGTCCTTGGAGTTATCTCTACACCACCTCATGAAGACCAAGCCCGAGAGTCGTTTAGCACTATGCATTTTTGTGTGAACTTTTTGGTAACTTGTTGCCAAAGGGGGAGAAAAATGTATAGATCATAGGCTTCGAGATAGAGTGTTGCTTTTGAGCTCTCTTGTTTTGGTGGTTGAACCTTTTTATTCTGTGTGTGCTTGATAGTTTATGTCTTTTGTGAGATACTTGGATGATCATGTGTTTGATCATATACTATGCTACATTGATGCTTGTTGGATGATATTATCTCTTATATCCGCATATGATCATTCACTTCGCTTGGTGATGAGTGCATGTGTTTAATTATTATCATTTTGAGCGCTCCACCAAGATGTATGTGACATGTTAGAGTGACCCATGATCCTAACTCATTGCGCCTTTGCAGTCCAAAGCAAATTTCAAATAGTGCACAAATTTAGGGGGATCTCTTACTTTTCACATACTTCTCAAAGCGACGATGTTTTTCAATCTTATTATCATTTGTCGAAGCTTTGATCTATATGTTGTCATCAATTACCAAAAAGGCGGAGATTGAAAGTGCAACTATCCCTGGTTGGTTTTGGTAATTCCTAACAACATATAGCTCATTGAGCTAATGCTATTTCAAGTTAAATATTTCAAGAAATCTCAATGATTGGCATGGCATGGATGAGAAAGGTGGATCCCTCAAAATGCTAATGACAAAAGGATTGGCTCAAGCTCAAACACAAGACTCTACATTTTCTATTTTAGTGATCCAAGATCACATTGAGTCTATAGGAAAATCCAATACTATCAAGAAGGGATGAGGTGTTGCTTAATGAGGCTCTTGCTCAAAATGCTTAGTGATATTATCCAAAGCCCTCAACTACTTTCTCATATCCACATATGACCCAAACCAAAAGTCCAACTCGGCCCCACCGAATCTTTCTATCCGGCGCCACCGAGTTCAGATGTCATAGCCACTGCCACAAACCCTAATCAAATCGGTCTCACCTATAGGGATCTCGGCCTCACCGAGATGGGATTGTAATCTCTCTGTTTCCCTTTGTAATGTTTTGGTCCAACCAAGATGAGCGATCGGTCCCACCAAGATTGCAATGCAAACTCTCTGTTTCCCTTTCATAACATTTCGGTCCAACCTAGATGAGTGAATCGGTCCCACCGAGTTTGCCTGACCAACTCTCTGGTTAGCTTATTACCAAAATCGGTCCCACCGAGTTTGTGTAATCGGTCTCACCGAGATTACTTGTGCCCTAACCGGTCCCACCGAGTTGCATGTCGGTCACACCGCAAATCCTAACGGTCACATTATTTGCTAAATTGGTCCGACCGAGTTTCACGATTCGGTCCCACCGAGATTGGTAAGTTGTGTGTAACGGTTAGATTTTGTGTGGAGGCTATATATACCCCTCCACCCACTCTTCATTCGTGGAGAGAGCCATTAGAACATGCCTACACTTCCAACATACATTTTCTGAGAGAGAACCACCTACACTTGTGTTGAGGTCAAGATATTCCATTCCTACCATATGAATCTTGATCTCTAGCCTTCCCCAAGTTGCTTTCCACTCAAATCTTCTTTCCACCAAATCCAAATCCCGTGAGAGAGAGTTGAGTGTTGGGGAGACTATCATTTGAAGCACAAGAGCAAGGAGTTCATCATCAACACACCATTTGTTACTTCTTGGAGTGGTGTCTCCTAGATTGGCTAGGTGTCACTTGGGAGCCTCCGACAAGATTGTGTAGTTGAACCAAGGAGTTTGTACGGGCAAGGAGATCGCCTACTTCATGAAGATCTACCCCTAGTGAGGCACGTCCTTCGTGGGCGACGGCCATGGTGGGATAGACAAGGTTGCTTCTTCGTGGACCCTTCGTGGGTGGAGCCCTCCATGGACTCGCGCAGCCATTACCCTTCGTGGGTTGAAGTCTCCATCAACGTGGATGTACGATAGTACCACCTATCGGAACCACGACAAAAACATCCGTGTCTCCAATTGCGTTTGCCTTCTCAAACTCCTCCCCTTTACCTTCATATGCAATTGTTTTACATTCCGCTGCTATACTCTTAGAATTGCATGTGTAGGTTGATTGCATGACTTGTGCTAAGTTTCTAAAATCTGCCAAGAACTAAAATTGGGAAAAGGCAAGTTTTTATTTGGTCAAGTAGTCTAATCACCCCCCCTCTAGACATACTTTCAATCCTACACCATCTTTATATCTCAAAACAAATGCAAGAAATCAAACTTCTTTTATTTTCAATGCTCTTTATATGAAAGTTTTTATTATATCCCTTTTGTATGCCCATCATATTAGGACTAAATTCACAACCTAAGAAAATTACCATGTTGTTTAAAGACTCCCAAAATAATATAAGTGAAGAATGAGAGTTCATCAATTTCTATAAAATAAATCCACCGTCATGCTCTAAAAAGATATAAGTGAAGCACTAGAGCAAATTGCCTAGCTCAAAAGATACAAGTGTAGCACATAGAGTATTTTAATAAATTCTGTATAGCAAGGACGATTGTGGCAAACTAAATAGCAAAGATCCATATCATACAAGACGCTCCAAGCAAAACACATATCATCTGGTGAATAAAATATAGCCTCAAGTAAATTTACCGATGGATTGAAGATGAAAGAGGGGATGCCATCCGTGCATTGATAACCCACAAGTGTAGGGGATCACAACAGCTTTCGAGCGTAAAGTATTCAACCCAAATTTATTGATTCGACACAAGGGGAGCCAAAGAATATTCTTGAGTATTAGCAGTTGAGTTGTCAATTCAACCACACCTGGATAACTTAGTATCTGCAGCAAAGTATTTAGTAGCAAAAGTGGTATGATAATAAAGGTAACAGTGGCAAAAGTAAAGATAATTGTTTTGGGGTTTTTGTCGTAGTTGTAACAGTAGCAATGGAAAAGTAAATAAGCAAAGAACAAATATGTGAAAAGCTCGTAGGCAATGGATCAGTGATGGATAATTATGTCGGATGCGATTCCTCATGTAATAGCTATAACATAGGGTGACATAGAACTAGCTCCAATTCATCAATGTAATGTAGGCATGTATTCCGTAAATAGTCATACGTGCTTATGGAAAAGAACTTGCATGACATCTTTTGTCCTACCCTCCCGTGGCAGCGGGGTCCTAGCGGAAACTAAGGGATATTAAGGCCTCCTTTTAATAGAGAACCGGAACAAAGCATTAGCACATAGTGAATACATGAACTCCTCAAACTACGGTCATCACTGAGAAGTATCCCAATTATTGTCACTTCGGGGTTGTCGGATCATAACACATAATAGGTGACTATAGACTTGCAAGATAGGATCAAGAACACACATATATTCATGAAAACATAAAAGGTTCAGATCTGAAATCATGGCACTCGGGCCCTAGTGACAAGCATTAAGCATAGCAAAGTCATAGCAACATCAATCTCAGAACATAGTGGATACTAGGGATCAAACTGTGACAAAACTAACTTAATTACATGGTAAATCTCATCCAACCCATCACCGTCAAGCAAGCCTACGATGGAATTACTCACGCACGGCGGTGAGCATCATGAAATTGGTGATGGAGGATGGTTGATGATGACGACGGCGATGAATCCCCCTCTTCGGAGCCCCGAACGGACTCCAGATCAGCCCTCCCGAGAGAGAGATTAGGGCTTGGCGGCGGCTCCGTGTCGTAAAACGCGATGAAACTTTCTCTCTGATTTTTTTTTCTCACCGAACGTGAATATATGGAGTTGGAGTTGAGGTCGGTGGAGGTCCAGGGGGGCCACGAGATAGGAGGGCGCGCCCTAGGGGGGCGCCCCCTGTCTTGTGGACAGCCTGTGGGCCCCCTGGTGTATTTCTTTCGCCCATAAATTCTTATTAATTCCAAAAAGTGCCTCCGTGGATTTTCAGGACATTCCGAGAACTTTTCTTTTCTACACATAAAACAACATCATGGCAGTTCTGCTGAAAACAGCGTTAGTCCGGGTTAGTTTCATTCAAACCATGCAAGTTAGAGTCCAAAACAAGGGCAAAAGTGTTTGGAAAAGTAGATACGTTGGAGACGTATCAGGCATCCCCAAGCTTAGATGCTTGGTTGTCCTTGAATATTACCTTGGGTTGCTTGGGCATCCCTGAGGGAGTCCTGGACTAGGGGGTACTCGGAGATCCGGTCTATTCAATATGGGCCAGACTGATGGGCTGTAAAGATGAAGGAAGAAGACCACCTCCCGTGTCAAGTTAGGACTCCTGTATGCGTGAACGACAAGATTAGGTGTTCGGATATACTATTTCCTTTCTTTGTAAACTGACTCTGTACAACCCTAGGCCCCTCCGGTATCTATATACACTGGAGGGTTTAGACCAGAGGCAGAATAATAACATTGATAGGCTAGACAATTTAGGGTTTAGCCATTACAATCTCGAGGTAGATCAACTCTTGTAACCCCTATACTCATCGAATACAATCAAGCAGGACGTAGGGTTTTACCTCCTTTAAGAGGGCCCGAACCTAGGTAAACATTGTGTCCCTTTGTCCATTGTTACCATTGATCCTCAGACACATAGTCCGGGCCCCCTACTCAAGATCGGTTTTGACACCGACATTGGTGCTTTCATTGAGAGCTCTGTTGTGTTGTCAACATAAGGATTGATGGTGCGCCTCTTCATCAATGATGATACTATGTCTAGGGAGACTTTTCTCCCCGGACAGGTCTCTGTATTTGGCGGCTTCGTGCTACATGCTGACTCGGCCGGCCGCCTTGAGCAGGTCGACAGTTATGCTCCCGGTCACCAGATCAGGTTTGGGAACTTGAATTATGTCGCTGATATCCGAGGGGATCTAATCTTCGAGGGGTTCATGGCCCCGACTGCTGCTCCCCACCCTCATAAAGAGGTCCCTTCGGATCCGCTATCAGATCCTATCCAGGGGTCAATGCTCACACCTGCCTCGGTGTTAGATTCGGGGCATATCACGTTGTCAGACGATGGGAGGATCGACCCTGCCGGACTCTCTCCTATCATGGAACTCTCAACCGGAGACCCAGATGCGATCGCACCGTTGGAAACCCCAGAGTCAAACGGGACTCTCCCAGTCATCGGAGAGCCGGACTCTCGTCTGGATGATAACTCCGAACTGCCGAGGTCTACGTCCATCGGGCTTGATCAAGTGCCCGGCCTCACAGATCCGCAGACTTCTATCCAACTTTCGCTCTTAAATGAAGCACCGGGCTTAATACAATCCCCCGCCATTACGAAAGCCTTGCTGCCGAACTGCACCCAGCTCAAGCTAAGGCCTGAGGTTGGGGAATTTACACCCTACCCACCACCCATTTAATAGCCACTATCGAGGATTTAACTGACATCCTAGACTATGCCTCCGAAGGCATCAACGGCATGGACGATGATGTCGATGCCAAACAAAGCCAAAACCCGCCTATTACGGGGCGTTGGACGACCACTTCTACCTATGATGTATACATGGTGGACACTCCCAACGAAAAGGACGACGATGGTGTTCAAGATCCAGGCAAGGACAAGCCCGTCGATGAACCACCAAAGCGCCGGCGTCAGCGGTGCCGCTCACGATCACGTCGGGAAAAGGATAGTACTACCGGCACCGAAGATAATGAAACCCTGGACAACGCCAAAGATCGCGACCACCCCGTCGAGCCCACGTCTGAATAGGATGAGTGGGAGGAGGGCCAGTATAGCCTTAAACACGCTGATAACAAGGACTCAGAAGACCACAACTATTTGTCTGCCTCCGAGGAGGATGTGAGCCTCGATGATGAAGATTTCATCGTCCCATAGGAACCCCTCGAACAATAACGCTTCAAGCGACAACTCATCGTCACTTGGCGGAGCCTGAAAAAGAAACAGCAGCAGCTTCAAGCTGAACAGGACACGCTCAACGATAGATGAACTAAAGTCCTAGCCGCTGAAGAGTACGGCCTTGAGAGACCAGTAAAGAGCTACCCCAAGCCAAGGTTGCTGCCACAATTTGACGACAAAGCCCTCGAGCCAATTCCGTCAAAATATAATTATGCTGATCAACCGAACTGACCACCACGTGGACGGGACAAAACGGCCTATCACACTGAACACCAGCCTGCACCACCTCGCCGTAGAGGCAAGGAGACAGCGGCGCCGGACTACACTTACGACTTACGTTAGGACCTGGACAATAAAGCCGGCCAGACCAGATCAATCTATGGATCCAGAGGACGTGCTCCGGCACGAGATGTCGGCCTCTAAACCTGGTGTGATGAACACCATCAAGTTTGAGGTCAGCACCAAACACAGATGTCATCCGAACTCCATCGTGATGTAGCCAGGTATCGAGGTGCCACACACCGATGTGCTTTACTGATGAAGTAATGCAGCACCAATTTCTGGAAGGGTTTAAACCAATAAACATCAAACAATACAATGGAACAACAGACCCTGCCATCTGGATTGAGGATTTTCTTCTCCACATTCACATGGCTCGCAGAGATGACCTCCATGCCATCAAATACCTCCCCTAGAAGTTGAAGGGACCAGCATGACACTGGTTGAATAGCCTACCAGGAAACTCCATTGGGAGCTGGGAAGATTTAGAAGATGCTTTCCGGGACAACTTTCTGGGCACTTATGTCCGGCCTCCGGATGCCGATGACCTAAGTCACATAATCCAGCAACCCGGGGAGTCAGCTTGCAAACTTTGGAATCGGTTCCTCATTAAAAAGAACCAAATCATGGACTGTCCAGGCGTCGAAGCCTTAGCAGCCTTTAAACACAGCGTCTGTGATTAATGGCTCGCCCGACACCTCAGGCAGGAAAAGCTGAAAACCATGGCAGCCCTTACAACACTCATGACCTGCTTCTGCACGGGCAAAGATAGTTGGCTAGCTTGTAGAAGCAATAGTTCCACCGACCCCGGCACCTCCGAGGCCATGGACGGCAATGGCAGGCCACACCTAATAAAAACAAGCGTCGGAACAACAACAATGACACTGAAGACACGACAGTCAATGCCGGATTCAGTGGTTCTAAATCCGGTCAGCGGAAGAAACCTTTTAAAGGCAACAGGGATGGTCCATCCAATTTGGACAAAATCCTCGAGAGGCCCTGTCATATTCATGGCACCCCCGACAAGCCTGATAACCACACCAATAGAAATTGTTGGGTTTTTAAACAGACCATCAAGTCGAATACCGAACACAAGGGGAAGGGACCTCCAAGCGAGGACAATAATGAGCCCTATCAGCCGACCATCGAGGGTTAGAAACAGTTTCCCCCCAAAGTGAAAACAGTGAACATGATCTTCGTCACTCATATACCCAAAAGGGAGCGCAAGCATGCACTAAAGGACGTCTATGCCGTACAGCCTGTCACCTTGAAATTCAATCCATGGTCAGTCTGTCCGATCACCTTTGATCGCAGGGATCACCCAACCAGTATCTGTCATGGGGGTTCGGCTGCCCTGGTACTCGATCCTATCATCGACGGATACCATCTCACTAGAGTCCTTATGGATGGCGGCAGCAGTCTTAACTTGATCTATCAAGACACTGTCAGTAAAATGGGCACCGTCAAGAATCAAGCCTAGCAACACTACCTTTAAAGGAGTGATACTTGGCATGGAGGCCCGTTGTACGGGCTCATTGACAATGGAAGTGGTATTCAGCTCTCCAGAAAACTTCCGTAGTGAAGAATTGATCTTTGATATCATCCCTTTTCGCAGTGGCTATGACGCACTGCTCGGGCGAACCGCTTTCGCCCGCTTTAATGCAGTCCCGCACTATGCTTATTTGAAGCTTAAAATGCCCGGACCGCGTGGAATCAGTAAAGTATATCCCTAGGATAAAGAAGAAGAAAAGTGGGCTAAGGAAACTCGCAAGGAAAGTTCCAACCAATCGTCTACTTAAGTTCGAGAGAGTTTTCAAAGAACAAAAACACATCCCATTACAGTTAATGGAAATATGAAGCACTCCCTCCATATTGAAGAGCACACCATGGCCCTAGCAGCCAAGGTGCATGGCGGCCTTATCAAGCCAAACAATTCATCGTCCATCAAGACCAATGACATTGCCAAAAAAGTCCGGTTTGCACCTCATGGAGATAGCTCCGTGGACCCAGACCTAGAATAGCAGTTCTGCCTCCGCCGATTGCCCCATAAGGCCACGGTATATGTACCCTGCGTACATAACTACACACTTAAAGTACCTTGGGCAACACCGGAGGCACACTGCAGGGAAGGTCCATAGTACGGCTCGACCCTATTCGGACCTCACATCCCCCCTTTTTTCACTAGAGGTTCTTTCGAAAACCAAAAAGTTGTATGGTTGCACGAGGGCTCCCTCTTCGGCCCCTCTTTCTCTTCTCTACAGACAACCATCTTACACCTCTTCTCAAAGGACTCACTACTAAGGAGAAACAGCGCAGACGTGCGGCAGGGTACTATAGGGATCTTCAAACCACTACTTTTAGTCCCTGTGTAAACCTTTCCCTTATTTAATTTATTGGCATGTAACATGACCTCAATATTCATGGCATTATATGTCTAAACATGTCTTGATGTATTTATAAGGATATAAAGGAAGCAAATGATCACCACCTGTTGTTCGGTTCTTATCTTATGTTATCATCTGTATTCCCTCCTTACTTCTGATTGACGACATGCTTTAGCCCGGCCTTCGCTCCGGGGGCTGTATTCGGCCTTGCATGTTCTAAAGTCCGAAACTCTTCGGCATCCCGGGTATTGCATTATATGTACCGGTTCCGAATCATGTCTTTGGTCTATAGTTGGATTACCCGGCTCCTGTGCTTACCACCTTACGTTCCGCTAGTTAGGCTAAGGTAGTAAAGGGAGAACTACTGCGATTGTATTTCTAGTTCGTCCGGTTAAGTACCTCAGTAGAGAAAGCCGAAAACTTACAGTCATGATAAGCGAGAGCTGCTCAGTAGTCTAGTGACTTAGTGTTATACTATAGATCGTTAGCAATTCTTGACGCGTCACACGAGGGGGTGGGACTCAACCAGCCGCGTTGCAAAGGCACCATAATCCGGATGGCCGCTCAATGCAATAGGGATTAATACTTAACCCCACCAATGGACTCCTATGGCTAAGCAAAGGTAATAAAGTCGCATAATCTGATTGCCTAGCTCACCTCGCAGATGCCTCCTCTATGGACCAAGACATTAGATAAAGTGTGGCCATGCGTTTACGAACACCCCTGTAATATTTACATGGGGCAGAAGTCACCGACTGGCAAACTTCAGAAATATAAATAATAAATGGCCGCACAAGAGGATAAATTAACACAAAAGGTGCAATCATAGCGTGGATTCGTAGCATAGTTTCTTCCACCTGAATACATTTAATCAAACATAACATCCTTTGAACACTGGCCCTCTACTATTCGGGCGCCTTCTAGGACATCTTCAAAGTACCTCTCCGGCTTCCGATGATCTTTGCCCTCGGGCGGACCTGTGGTCGCCACTTTGGTGGCCTTCACCTTTGCCCATTGCATCTTGACGCAGGCGAAGGCCAATGCAGCCCGACCGCTTTATGGCATTGATCCGAGGACGCGCATTGACAAGCCGCTTCATGAGGCTCAAGTAGCTGTTGGGCATGGGCTCAGCTGGCCAAAGTTGGACTATTAGATCCTTCATGGCCAAGTCGGCCACCCTATGCATCTCGGTCAGCTGCTTCAGCTGGTCACTGAGGGGCGTCAGATGCTCTACCGCAAGATACTGTGACCAAAACAACTTCTCAGTCGAGCTCCCCTCCTCGGCTCAGAAGAACTACGCGGCATAGGCAACACTCCTCGGAAGATCCGCAAACGCGCCTGGAGAAGTCCAAACTCGGGTCAGCAAGATATACCTCCTACTTCCACATTTACTCTGCAGAAGAAAGGCCTTACCAGCCGCTATCTGCCTTGCCTGCTGGATCTCCTGGCGAGCGCTCTAGGACTCAACTCGGGCCTCTTTGACATCCTGGAGAGCCTTGGCGAGTTTGGATGCTTGGTCCAAAGTCTTCTGCTCCAAGGACTCACACTTGGTGATGGCACCCTTGAGCTCTTGCTCGACTTCGGCCACCTGAGCCTCATGTTGGCGGCGGGCAGTTTGTTCCGCCTCCAGATCCTTCTCCGCTTTGTTAGTGACTGCCCCGTTCTCCTTTACCTCCTTCTTGGCCTGGGTAAGCGTGCTCTTAAGGGATTCTACCTCGGCCACGCCAACTGTGATCATAATCACAAAATCAAATGAGTTAAAAGACTCACTATACATATCACTTCTGATTTGTAAATCTGCATACCTTGCGTCCCTTCAAACCGCTTGTTGATGCGGTCGAGCTCCTCATCGGCCACTCGCAACTTTCAATTAAGCTCGGAAACCTCTGTGGCCTGGGCGGTAGCCGCCAACATGGATGTCTGTCACATACATTAGCACAATATATTAGTGTCAAAACTATCTTGAGATCCTCTGTCCGGATTGTTCTAATCCGAACAGAGTCTCAGGGGCTACTGTCCATATACAGGTTTATCCTTTGCATATGATAAATTTGCTTAGAACATTACGTCGCATACCTCAAAGCCCGTTAGTAGGCTGTTGAAGGCTTCATTTAGTCCACTTTTCGCAGACTGAACCTTCTCCATAACCGCACCCATCAGGGTGCGGCGCTCCTCCATGATGGAAGCGCATTACAGCGCCTCCTCCAAAGCATGAGCAGCCTCCGGATTAAGGGAGGCCGTTGCTCCTCCCCCCTCTGTCAAAGGGGGCTGTGCATCCCTTCATGGAGCCGCATTGGTCTCTGGAATAGTGTGCGGTGGGGCCTCGGACTAATGGGGCTCCCCGTTGTTGGTGGTCCTGGGGGTCGCCTCCCCTAGGTCTTCGGCGGCCGAGATGTTAACCTCAGGCACCTTCTCGATGCCCTCGTCTGCCCCTCCTTAGCCAGGAGAAGTCCTTTGGGACGACACCTCGGTGTGCTCCATGGCAGTAGGCGAGGGGGCTCGCGACGGCGTGTCTCTCTCCTCCTGCTTAGGCGGCAGGGAGTTCCCCTATGAAGATGGGGTGTTTGGAATATCGCAGGAAGGGCTAAAAAGCACACAATAATATAGCTTACATGATAGAGGTAGGAAAGTAGAAACTGAAGAGTAAAATATCGGATACTTACGATTCGACCAGGTGCTTCACCCTAGGGGCTCTCTTGGGGATGTGTTCGGACTCTGAGACCGAACTGACCGAAAGGGTTATCTTCCCCCTCTTCAGCGCCGCCCCCTTCGGGTTTTCGAAGGCCGTCCTCTTCTTCCTCCTCCACTTGCGAGGGGAGGGGGTCACTTTCCACCTCCTCCTCCTCCTCTTCGTCCTCATCTCCCTCAAGAGAGGAGGCAATCTCGGTCTCTCCAGACATAGCATCTGAAGGGCCTCTGCAACATGGGCCACCCTTGGGCTCCTTGCCCTTCTTCTCTGGCACCGGGACCAGCATCTTCATCGGCTAGGGAGTGGCTAGTCTTTGGGGAACGGAGCCGGACCGTCGATCTGCTCTGCCTTTGTTGTCCAGCCCTATGAAGAAGTGAGCTGATAAGATTCCTATTGATTAAAAGTATTGACCGAACATGTCTTCAAAAAGGTTAATAATTACTGGAGTGGACGGATTCTCGATGTCGAGCCCGACGTCTTCGGTCTTCATGGGCCAGCTCTTCTGGGCCTTGAAGAGCAGCTTCCATATCTCTTCGTGCGTAGTGCCGAAGAAGCTCTTCAGCATTCGCGACTCCTCCAGATTGAACTCCCACATGTGGGAGGCTCGGCGTTGGCAGGAGGACATGGCGGAAGAGCATGATTTGCACCACATTCGTGAGACCGATGTTTTTGGCCAGCACGTTGGTGATGCGCTTCTGCAGCATCTGCACCTCCATCTGGGACCCCCAATCGAGGCCCTTAGCGGTCAATGAAGTGACCCTCATGGGGGGTCCGGATCTGAACTGCGGAATGGCCACCCAGTTGGCGTGGTGGGGTTCAGTAATGTAGAACCACTCCTGCTGCCAGACCTTGATGGTCTCGATGAAAGCCCCTTTGGGCCATGTGGCGTTGGGAAACTTTCTTACCATGGCCCTGCCGCAGTCCGCCTGTTGTTCGTTCACCACCTTTGTCTTCACATTGAAGACCTTGAGCCACAGGCCGAAGTGTGGTGGGATCCGGAGCAGAGCCTCACACACGACGATGAACGCCGATATGTGGAGGAAAGGATTCGGGGCTAGATCGTGGAAATCTAGCCCGTAGTAGAACATGAGGCCACGGACGAAAGGGTGGAGTGGAAATCCAAGCCCCATGAGGAAATGGGGGAGGAAGACAACTGTTTTGCCGGGCGTTGGAGTGGGGATGACTTGGTCCTTGTTGAGGAGCCTGCACATAATGTTTGCGGCCAGGTACCCCATGCTCTGGAGTTCCTTCACGTCCTTCTCTGTGATGGAGAAGGCCTCCCACATGCCCTCGGATCCTGACCCGACATGGCTGGAGAAGGTGATGGCGGTGAGGAATACGAGAGCTTTTTTTGGGCGCTGGAGCTTGGGAGATTGGAAGGCAGAGGCTAGAAGAAGGCGTGGGGAAGAAAGGAGGAATCTATTGCCCTCTTATAGGCAGTAAAAATGCCAACCGTCACCCCACTTAGGCCTTAAAACTCGCCTATTCCCAATGAGAGCGTGCACCGTGATCGGTTGGGTTACCCAAATCCCATTGATGAGGATCTCGTAATAAGTGGGCATGATTTCTGTTTTGACAAGACGGACCAAGGGGGCTCGACCCCGAAACACGAAACGAGGAGTGTGAAAACGATTCAAAACACTGAAGAGTCAATTCGGACGCTTCGCCGGAAAAAGTTGTCAGTAAAGACACTATTCCTATTTTTTAGATATGCTGCCTTTGCGACTAAGGGTTGTGTTAATTATACAAAGCCGGATATAGTTCTTTTATAAGGGAAAGCTTATGTATGGTATTCAAGGAGAGGAACCCGCCTTGCAATGCCGAAGACAACCCGCGCGCCGAACATGCCGTCATTGAAGACTGGTTCAGGGGCTACTGAGGGAGTCCTTGGGGATCCAGTCTATTCAATATGGGCCAGATTGATGGGCTATAAAGATGAAGGAATAAGATCACCTCACGTGTCCGGTTAGGACTCCTGTATGCGTGAACGACAAGATTAGGTGTTCGGATATACTATTTCATTTCTCTGTAAACCGACTCTGTACAACCCTAGGCCCCTCCTGTATCTATATAAACCGGAGGGTTTAGACCGGAGGCAGAATCATAACATTGATAGGCTAGACAATTTAGGGTTTAGCCATTATGATCTCGAGGTAGATCAACTCTTGTAACCCCTATACTCATCGAATACAATCAAGCAGGGCGTAGGGTTTTACCTCCTTTAAGAGGGACCGAACCTGGGTAAACATTGTGTCCCTTTGTCCATTGTTACCATTGATCCTCAGACACATAGCTTGGGCCCCCCTACCTGAGATCTGCCGGTTTTGACACCGACAAACCCCAAACTTAGGCCCTTGCTACTCCTTATTTTGTTGTCCATCAAATCTTTATCCAAAACTTGGAAACTTCACAACACAAGACTCAACAGAAAACTCATAAGCTTCGTTAGTATAAGAAAAGCAAATCACCACTTTAGGTATTGTTGTGAACTCATTGTAAATTTATAATGGTGTTATATCTAATGTATTCCAACTTCTCCATGGTTCATACCCCCCGATACTACCCATAGATTCACCAAAATAAGCAATCAACACATAAAAAACAGAATCTATGAAAGACAGAATAGTTTGCGAAGATCTGAATTGATATCAAACTTATGTACTCTGAAAAATTAGGATAACGTAGGAAATTTGTATATCAATCTTGTGTAAAACATTCATAAGGTTTTGTCGCTTCTGTGAATTATCACAATTATGCTACTGGACGCAAAAGTTTCTGTTTTTCAGCAAGATCAAATCAATTATCACCATAGATCATCCCAAAGGTCTTACTTGGCTCAAACACTAATTAAAACACTAAAATAAAATTACTACAGAGGTAATAATGTGTATTCTCATAAAAACATAAAAGAAAAATATTGGGTTATCTCCCAACAAGCGCTTTTCTTTAAAGCCAAAATCTAGGCATTGAGATTTCAATGATGCTCACATGAAAGATAATAATTAAAACACAAAGGGAGCATCATAAAACATGTGCCAAACATATTTAAGTCTGACATACTTCATATGCATAGGCATTTTATAAGAAAACAAATTGTCAAGGCAAGCAAAAACTAGCATATGCAAGGAAGAAGAAAGAAGCAATAGCAATCTCAACATAAAGATAGGTAATTTAGTAACATGAAAATTTCTACCACAATATTTTCCTCTCTCATAATAATTACATGGGGGGTCATATTCAAATTCAACAATATAGCTATCACATAAAATCTTCTCTTCATGATCCACATGCATGCAAAGTTGACACTCTTCCAAAATAGTGGGATTATCATCAAATAAAGTCATGACATCTCCAAGCCCACTTTTATCAAAACTTTCATAAGATTGATCATTCTCCAAAGTAGTCGGATCATTATTACCTAGAGTCGACACTCTTCCAAACCCACTTTCAATATTATTGCAAAAATATTCATCATGAGGCTTTAATAAATTTTCAAGATCATAAGAAGCATTATCACCCCAATCATGATCATTGCAATAACTAGCGGATGTAGCAAAACTAGCATCCAAAAGCTTGGGGTTTTGCATATTATTACCACAATGACATTAATAGAATTTACAATAACATCATTATAATAATGCTTTTGATTCAGGGAACTATCAAGTATGGGTGCAATAGAAATAATTTCATGTTTAACATAAGGAACTATAGCAAGTTCATCTCCATAAGCATAGTTAATATTGGCATCATGGCCATAAAAATAGCAAGCATCATGTTCATCAAGGGAGGATATCTCAATTAAATCAACGGAATCATAATTATCTATAGATTCATGCATATCATTGTTTTCTTCCAAAGCAACGGTAATTCTCTCAATATATTCCTTAACATAGGTATTATGAGCATAGTTTTCATAGCAATATTTAAGTATATCAAAATTTTCAGATTTGTAGAGAGTAATATCATACTTTTCAATCAAAGAAGCAACTTCATAAGCACCCTTAAAAGCAACAAATTCTTCAATTTGTTTGATATCATAGTAACTATAAACACCCTTTTCATAAGAAGATAAGATTTCATTATCATTAAACTCACATAGGTAGGGAAGGTGTTTTTTAGAGTTCTTAGAGCAACAAGTAAAATCACAAAGTTCACAAAGATTCCAAGCATAACATAGCAAACAATTTATTTGAGTCCATAATAGTCTCCCTTTTTGAGACAAACGGTGATGCACAAAATGAGCATGCTCATTTAAAGATTTCCCCTCAACTAAACTAGTTGGGGTTTCAGCACAAGCACATATGGATCAAAGACGATCCAGGTAGAAAACTTTAAGTGGATCCATAAACCTTTTGCTTTCTGATTTTCAATAAATACACAATTATACCAAGCGGACGAGCAAACAAACCAAGTAAGACATAAAGGCAAATGAAAAGACGAACAAAAGAAGGCGAATAAAAAGGCAAATATTTTTGTGATTTTTTGAAAACGTTTTGGAAGTGGGGGAGAGGAAAACGAGAGGCAAATGGCAAACAATGTAATGCAAGAGATGAGAGTTTATGATGGGTGCTTGGTAGGCTTGATGTAGAACCACCCAGGCAACGGCGCCAGAAATTCTTCCTGCTACTTCTTGAGCTTGCGTTGGTTTTTTCCTTGAAGAGGAAAAGGTGATGCAGCAAAGTAGAGATAAGTATTTCCCTCAGTTTGAGAACCAAGGTGTCAATCCAGTAGGAGGTACAAGCAAGTCGCCAATCTATGCACCTGCACAAATAATCAAACACTTCCACCCAATGTGACAAAGGGGTTGTCAATCCATTCACAGTCACTTGCAAGGATGAGATCTAATAGAGATAGATATAAAAGATTACTAAAACGTAAAACAAAGTAAAAGTAAATAAATTGCAGCAAGATATTTTTGGGTTTTTTGGTTTATAGTTCTGAAAATATATGATGGAAAAATAGACCCTGGAGCCATAGGTTTCACTAGAGGCTTCTCTCTTGAAGAGAGCATATGGTGGGTAAACAAATTATTGTTGAGCAATTGGTAGAAAAGCGCAAAGTTATGATGGTATCTAAGGCAATGATAATGAACATAGGCATCACATCTGCGATAAGTAGACCGACTCCTGCCTAGATCTACTACTATTACTCCACACATCGATCGCTATCCAGCATGCATCTAGAGTATTAAGTTCGTAAGAACGGAGTAACGCCTTAAGTAAGATGACATGATGTAGAGGGATAAGCTCAAGCAATATGATGTAAACCCCATCTTATTATTCTTGATGGCGACAATACAATATGTGCCTCCCTACCCCTACTATGTCACTGGGTGAGGACACCGCAAGATTGAACCCAAAACTAAGCACCTCTCCCACTGCAAGAAAAACCAATCTAGTTGGCCAATCCAAATCTATAGTTCGAAGAGAAATACAATGACATCTTAATCATGCATAAAAGAGTTCATAGAATACTCAAATAATATTCATAGATAATCTGATCATAAATCCAAAATTCATCGGATCTCAACAAACACACCGCAAAAAAGTATTGCATCAGATAGAAGTCAAAGAACATCGAGGAGAACATTGTATTGAAGATCAAAGAAAGAGAAGAAGCCATCTAGCTAGTATCTATGGACCCGTAGGTTTGTGGTAAAATACTCACGCATCATCGGTAGGGCAGCAAAGTTGATTTAGAGGCCCTCTGTGATCCAATCCCCCTCCGGCAGATCACCGAAAAAGGCCCCAAGATGGAATCTCACGGGAACAGAGGCTTGCGGTGGCAGAAAAGTATTTTGGTGGATGCCTCTGGTGGTTTGGGAATATTTTGGAACTTATAGAGCAGATTACGGTTGGGGAACTCCCGAGGGGGCCACAAGCCAGGGGACGCCCCCCTCCCTAGGGCGCGCCCTGAGGGCTTGTGGGCTCCTCGGGACTCCTCTAGCCCCCTCTCCAAGCTACGTGGGTGTCTTCTGGTCCAAGAAAAATCATCACAAAAGTTTTATTCCGTTTGGACTCCGTTTGATATTCCTTTCTGAAAAAGTCAAAAACAAGGAGAAACAGAAGCTGGCATTGGGCTCTAGGAAGGTTAGTCCCAAAAATAATATAAAATAGCATATTAATGCATATAAAACATCCAAAACAGATAATATAATAGCATGGAATAATAAAAAATTATCGATACATTGGAGACGTATCATGTCTCCAGCAGATCTCATGGGATTCGATTGGTGTTTGTCTTTGGTGGATTTTTTTGGATATGGTCTACGTTCGTCGTGTGTTTGCAGGTAGGATCCTTATGATCTAATCCCTCCATTCCACAATGTAGTGCGTCCACGCTTTTAAAGATCTAAGTTTGACCATAAATTTAACCAATGAGATCGATTGTGGCGGGAGCAAAAATTATACACTAAATTTGTATTTCGATACGAAATTAGTGGTATAATTTTTGCTCCGCCGCAGTCGGTCTTAAATTTTGGTCAAAGTTAGATCTCGGGAAGTGTGGATGCACTACATTGTGGAATGGAGGGAGTACGTTTCTCTTTCTCAGCGGTCGTTGATGTTCTGGTGCGTTGTCACTTGTGAGATGCGTTGGGATTTCCCTAATGAGGAGCGGATGATGCAGTACAGTAGATATAAGTATTTCCCTTAGTTAAGAACCAAGACTATCAATCCAGTAGGAGAACCACACAAGACCTCGTGAACTACACCAACACACAAAAGAACAAATACTTGCACCCAACGCAAACAAGGGGTTCTCAATCCCTTGACGGCTAATTGCAAGGATCAACTCTAATAATGCTAGATAGATAAACAAAAACACAAAACAAAAATAAAGGTAATAAATTGCAGCAAGGTATTTTTGGATTTTAATATATGATAAAGATAGACCTAGGGGCCATAGTTTTCCCTAGAGGCTTGTCTCTTGAAATTAGCATACGGTGGGTAAACAAATTACTGTTGGGCAACTGATAGAAAAGCGCATAGTTATGAAGATATTCAAGACAATGATCATGTATATAGGAATCACATCCAAGACAAGTAAACCGACTTCTACCTGCATGTACTACTATTACTCTACACATCGACCGCTATCCAGCATGCATCTAGAGTATTAAGTTCGTAAAGAACGGAGTAATGCCTTAAGCAAGATGACATGATGTAGACAAAGTAAAATCAATCAATATGAATAAACCCCATCTTTTCATCCTTAATGGAAATGATACAAATACATGTCATGTCCCTTTCTATCACTTGGATTGACCACAAGATTAAACCCATCACAAAGCACCTCTCCCATTGCAAGATAAATCAATCTAGTTGGCCAAACTAAATTGATAGATCGGAAAGAAATACAAAGCTATAACAATCATGCATAAAAGAGTTCAGAGAAGACTCAAATAATATTCATGAATAATCTGATCATGAACCCACGATTCCTCGGATCCCAACAAACACACCACAAAAGAAGATTACATCGAATATAACTCCAAGAACATCGAGGAGAACATTGTATTGAAGATCAAAGAGAGAGAAGAAACCATCTAGCTACTAGCGATGGGCCCGTAGGTCTGTGGTAAAATACTCGCCATCATCGGAAGGGCGGCAAGGATGATGTAGAAGCCATCCATGGTCGATTCCCCCTCCGGTAGAGTGCTGGAGAAGGCCTCCAGATGGGACCTCGAAGGAACAGAAACTTACGGCAGCAGAAAAACTGTTTCAGGTGGCTCTCTGATGTATTGGGAATATTTGGGAATTTATAGAAGTGGCCCACAAGCCTGGGGGGCACGCCCCCCTAGGGCGGGCCTGGCAGGCTTGCCGCCACCTCGTGACTCTTCATGTTTTCTCCCAAAGCTTCTAGGGTCCCTTCTGGTCCAGAAAAAATCATCAAAAAGTTTCATAGCGTTTGGACTCCATTTGGTACTCATTTCCTGAAAAGCCAAAAACAAGCAAAAAAGGCAACTGGCACTGGGCACTAGGTTAATAGGTTAGTCCGAAAAATGATGTATACTTGCATAATAAACATCCAAGATTGATACTATAATAGCATGGAACAATCAAAAATTACAGATATGTTGGAGACGTATCATGCGCCGGTCCTAGGCCTTAGCACGACGAATTCTTGACTTCCTACTACAACAAGGTTTACCCGACTATGATGATGGAGGGGCAAGGATGGGGGCTGATGTCTACTACACAACATGTTCTTGTAGACTCGTGTTGGGCCTCCAAGTGCAGAGTTTATCAATCCCTGGGAGGTGTAGGATGAATATGGTCTCTCTCAAACAACCCTGCAACCAAATAACCAAGAGTCTCTTGTGTCCCCAACACACCCAATACAATGGTAAATTTTATAGGTGCACTAGTTCGGCGAAGAGATGGTGATACAAGTGTAATATGGATAGTAGATATAGGTTTTTGTAATCTAAAAATGTAAAAACAGCAAGGTAACTAGTACAAAAGTGATCAAAACAGTATTGCAATGCTTCAAAACAAGTCCTAGGGTTCATACTTTCACTAGTGTAAAATCTCTCAACAATGATAATATAATTGGATCATATAACAATCCCTCAACGTGCAACAAAGAATGTGACGCCCCTGATTCAATCGTACACTAATCATACACGCAAATGTGTACGATCAAGATCAGGGACTCACGGGAAGATATCATAACACAACTCTAGACACAAATCAAAAATAATACAAGCTTTATATTACAAGCCAGGGGCCTCGAGGGCTCGAATACATAGCTCAATACACAAGAGTCAGCGGAAGCAACAATATCTGAGTACAGACATAAGTTAAACAAGGATGCCTTAAGAAGACTAGCACAAAAGCAACACATCGAAGAGGCAAGGCCTCCTGCCTGGGACCTCCTAACCACTCCTCGTCATCAGTGGTCTCCACGTAGTAGTATCCGTCGGCAGTGGCATCTGGCACCAGAAATCCACCATCTGGTTGCATCAACCAGAAAGAAGAAAGAAGGGGGAAAAGGGGTAGGAAAGCAACCGTGAGTACTCATTCAAAGTACTCGCAAGCATCAGATCTATACTAAGTATGCATTGGTATCAAAAGGGAGGTTTGTATCTGTGGACTGAACTGCGGAATGCTAGAATAGAGGGGGAAGGCCTAGCCTATCGAAGACTAGCATCTTCAAGCAGCTGCGAGCATCTTGCAGCATGTAGAAGAGTAAAGAATAGCAATTAAATATTTAACAAACATGTTGTAGAACCAACGCCCAAAGATCCTTCCTCGACTCCCTGCGAGAAAGCAATCTCGGAGCCACATATCCCATCACATATCTCAAGTATCCATTTCTAGTTATATAATATCAGGATACAAGTCTGAACGTCCATTATCGTGGACATGGCTATTAATAAATAATCTTCCCTATAGGGATGCACCACGTTACCCAACACGCTCAATCACTCTGGCCGGACACACCTTTCTGGGATCAATACCCGGCCTTGGAAGATCAACATGTTGCAGCCCTACCTAGGCTTAGCAGAGAGGTCCCCATCGGTCTAGATCCTAAGCACTCCGGGGTCTTGGGCCCATCGCCCGCAGCACTCCGGGTCGTTGCGAGCAGGGTGGATACAACCACTACCTCGGATGGCTAGCACGATCCGACTGTGCCGCACTGCTGAACTGGACATCTGACAAAGCTTTGGCTGATACTGCGACATCGAGGCCCATAACTATTCTCGCGTCGTGGTTAGTGCGTAAAGGCCAAATGCCAACTCAGAACAAATACCCAAACCTGTTAGTGCATTGGGGGCTCGCGGAGATGAGCAGAGACTCACGATAATGTGACCCCATCGCCCTGTCTCATGGACTTACGGCAAGGGCCCAGAGTGCCCGGTCGTGCCACGTGGAAAACTCACGGGTGCTCTCTGGGCCCGCCCGACTTTCACATCAACTCGCGGGTACCCCTTAGGGCCGACCCGACTTCATCAATGGTCTCAAAAAAATTCAAGGTAACCGTGTGTCCAAACATCAAGGGGAAAACCCGAGGAATCACCCTCGGTGGATTCCATTCGATGTAATCATCAAGGTGAATGTAAGAGGAACCACCCTCGAGGTTCACACTTGAGGGGTTACACGACAGAGTCGTATCGGGGGTGGTCAAGGAGGAATCACCCTCGATGACTACGACCGAGTAGTGATAACCCAGAAGTGTAGGGGATCAATTGTAGCCTCTTTCGATAAGTAAGAGTGTCGAACCCAACGAGGAGCTAAAGGTAGAACAAATATTCCCTCAAGTTCTATCGACCACCGATACAACTCTACGCACGCCTAGTGTTCGCTTTACCTAGAACAAGTATGAAACTAGAAGGACTTTGTAGGTGTTGTTGGATAGGTTTGCAAGATAATAAAGAGCATGTAAATATAAACTATGGGCTATTTAGATGAAGACACAACTAAGTTAGTTTTAGTAGAGAAATTTTTGTCACGAGAAATTTACTTGTCCCTAGGCAATCAATAATTAAACCGGTAATCACTATTGCAATTTTATTTGAGGGAGAGGCATAAGCTAACATACTTTATCTTCTTGGATCATATGCACTTATGATTGGAACTCTAGCAAGCATCTGCAACTACTAAAGATCATTAAGGTAAAACCCAACCATAGCATTAAATCATCAAGTCCCCTTTATCCCATACGCAACAACCCCCTTACTCGGTTGTGCTTCTGTCACTCAAGCAACCCACTATAAGCGAATCATGAACGTATTGCAACACCCTACAGCAGGAATCCCTCACGCTTGCTCGACACGGAGAGCACCATAGGACATCACCAATAATAAAACATGCAACTCATACCAATCACGATCATCAATTAACCCATAGGACAAAACGGATCTACTCAAACATCATAAGATAGCCATACATCATTGGGAAATAATATATAGCATTGAGCACCATGTTTAAGTAGAGATTACAGCGGGTGAAAGAGAGGTTACACCCCTGCATTGAGGGGGGAAGAGTTGATGATGAGGGCGGTGAAGTTGTTGGTGTAGATCGCGGTGATGATGATGGCCCCCGGCAGCATTCCGGCGCCACCGGAAGCAAGTGGGAGAGAGCCCCCCTTCTTATTCTTCTTCTTACTTGACCTTCTTCCTAGATGGGAGAAGGGTTTCCCCTCAGGTCCTTGGCTCCCATGGCACGGGAGGGGCGAGAGCCCCTCCGAGATTGGATCTGTCTCTCTGTCTCTCTCTGTTTCTGCGCTCCCAGATTCTGCCCTTTCACCGTTTCTTTTATATCCGGAGATCCGTAACTCCGATTGGGTTGATACCTTCGCCCAGATTTTTCTCCGAAAATGAGCTTTCTTGCGGCAAAAGAAGAGTGTCAACTGCCTTACGGGGTGCCCACGAGGGTCAGGGGCGCCCCCTGCCTCGTGGCCCCCTCGGGCACCGTCTCGCGTTGATTATTCTTCCAGAAAATCACAAATATTCCAAAAATATTCTCCATCTGTTTTTATCCCGTTTGGACTCTATTTGATATGGGGTTTCTGCGAAACATAAAACATGCAACAAACAGGAACTGGCACTGGGCACTGGATCAATATGTTAGTCCCAAAAATAGTATAAAAAGTTGCCAAAAGTATATGAAAGTTGTAGAATATTGGCATGGAACAATCAAAAATTATAGATACGACGGAGACGTATCAGCATCCCCAAGCTTAATTCCTGCTCGTCCTCGAGTAGGTAAATGATAAAAGATAATTTTTGATGTGGAATGCTACCTAGCATAATCTTGATCATATATCTAATCATGGCATGAATATTAAGACATGAGTGATTCAAAGCAATAGTCTATCGTTTGACATAAAAACAATAATACTTCGAGCGTACTAATAAAGCAATCATGTCTTTTCAAAACAACATGGCCAAAGAAAGTTATCCCTACAGAATCATATAGTCTGGCTATGATCCATCTTCATCACACAAAATATTTAAATCATGCACAACCCCGGTTTTAGCTAAGCAATTGTTTCATACTTTAGTATTCTCAAACTTTTTCAACTTTCACGCAATACATGAGCGTGAGCCATGGATATAGCACTATAGGTGGAATAGAATATGATGGCGGATGTTGTGTGGTGAAGACAAAAAAGAGAAAGTCTCACATCGACGTGGCTAATCAACGGGCTATGAAGATGCCCATCAATTGATGTCAATGCGGGGACTAGGGATTGCCATGCAACGGATGCACTAAGAGCTATAAGTGTATGAAAGCTGAAACTGGAAACTAAGCGGGTGTGCATCCAACTTGCTTGCTCATGAAGACCTCGGGCATTTGAGGAAGCCCATCATCGGAATATACAAGACAAGTTTTATAATGAAAATTCCCACTAGTATATGAAAGTGAGAACTCAAGAGACTCTCTATATGAAGAACATGGTGCTACTCTGAAGCACAAGTGTGGTAAAAGGATAGTAACATTGCCCCTTCTCTCTTTTTCTCTCATTTTTTTATTCTCCCTTTTTTATATATAATTGTTTTGTAGGCTTCTTTGGCCTCTATCTCCTTTTGGGGGGGCTTCTTTGGCCACTTCTATTTTTCATATAAGACCGGAGTCTCATCCCGTCTTGTGGGGGAATCATAGTCTCCATCATCCTTTCTCACTGGGGCAATGCTCTAATAATGATGATCATCACACTTTTATTTACTTATAACTCAATATTACAAATCGATATCTAGAACAAAGATATGACTCTATATGAATGCCTCCGGCGGTGTACCGGGATGTGCAATGATCTAGCGTAGCAATGACATCAAAAAATGGACAAGCCATGAAAACATCATGCTAGATATCTTATGATCATGCAAAGCAATATGACAATGAATGCTCAAGTCATGTATATGATGATGATGGAAGTTGCATGGCAATATATCTCGGAATGGCTATGGAAATGCCATGATAGGTAGGTATGGTGGTTGTTTTGAGGAAGATATAAGGAGGCTTATGTGTGATAGAGTGTATCGTATCACGGGGTTTGGATGCACCGGCAAAGTTTGCACCAACTCTCGAGGTGAGAAAGGGCAATGCACGGTACCGAAGAGGCTAGCAATGATGGAAGGGTGAGAGTGCGTATAATCCATGGACTCAACATTAGTCATAAAGAACTCACATACTTATTGCAAAAATTTATTATCCATCAAAACAAAGTACTACACACATGCTCCTAGGGGGAGGTTGGTAGGAGTTAACCATCGCACGCCCCCGACCTCCACCCAAAGGATGACAATCAAAAAAATATCTCATGCTCCAACTTCGTTACATAACGGTTCACCATACATGCATGCTACGAGAATCACAAGCCTCAACACAAGTATTACTACTAATCCACAGTCACACACTAGCATGACTCTAATGTCACCACCTTTATATCGCAAAACTATTGCAAGGAATCAAACATATCATAATCAGTGATCTGAAAGTTTATGTAGGATTTTATGACTAACCATGTGAATGATCAATTCCTGTCATCTCTCTAAATGGATATAAGTGAAGAAAGAGAGTTTAATTCTTTATACAAAAGATATGCCCACGCTCTAACAAATTTAAGTGAAGCAAAAGAGCATTCTACAAATGGCGGTTTTCTATGTGAAGAGAAACAGGCAATCCAAACTTCAAATGATATAAGTGAAGCACATGAAGCATTCTATAAATCCATACTCAAAAGATATAAGTGAAGTGCAATGAGCATTCTACAAATCAACCAAGGACTATCTCAAACCAGCATGGTGCATAAAAGAAAATTGAAAACTAAATGCAAAAGACGCTCCAAGATTTGCACATATCGCATGAACGAAACGAATCCGAAAACATACTGATACTTGTTGAAGAAAGAGGGGATGCCCTCTGGGGCATCCCCAAGTTTAGACGCTTGAGTCTCCTTGAGTATTTACTTGGAGCGCCTTGGGCATCCCCAAGCTTGAGCTCTTGCCTCTCCTCCTTTTCCTCATATCGAGACCTCCTCGATGAAACACTTCATCCACACAAAACTTCAACCAAAAACTCGGTAAGATCCGTTAGTATAATAAAGCAAATCACTACTCTAGGTAATGTTGAAAACCAATTCATATTTTGTTTTTGCATTGTGTCTACTATAATATAGCTTTTCCATGGCTTAATCCACTGATAGAAATTGATAGTTCCATCAAAACAAGTAAACTATGCATCAAAAACAGAATCTGTCAAAAACATAACAGTCTGTAGCAATCTGAACATTCTCCATACTTCTCGTACCCCAAAAATTCTAACAAAATTAGGAAAAAATAAAAACAATTTATAGCAAGACAGTGCAAAAAGAATCAGAAGCGTTTGACGTTGCAGTAAAAAATGTAAAATCGCGCACTACAGACAAAGTTTCTGTCCCGCACCGTGCAAACCAACAAGTATTGTAAACATCCTAAAGGAAAACCTTGGCACATTATTTTTATAATACAATGGAATTGTACAAGGGGATAATTATTTTGATGAAAAGTTTCTGTAATTAAGATTCACAAAATTTCTGTGAGCATGAACAAAGTTCAAGGAGCTCTTCCACTTCAACAATGCTTGTCTCTCTCACTTTCACTTTCCTTTTTGAAAAGTTTTGGGTTCCCCTCTTTATTTTTTTTGTTTTTAAACTATATAAAAGCACTCAACAGAAATAAATGACTCTCTAAAACTTCCGAGTTGTCTCCCTGTCAACGCTTTCTTTAAAGCCATTAAGCTAGGCATAAAGTGCTCAAGTAATGAATCCACCCGGATCCCAAGGTATATCAAAGCCAATTTTAATTAACAATGATTTGTGATTTAGTAGTGAGCACAAACTAACATATATCATGCAACAACGAAGTCTAACTCTCTTCCTATGCATCTGCATGTCATAAAGAAACAATTCATGCACACATAGTAAAGGCCAATGCATAGTCTAAATAGTTTCTTGCAATTTTATAATATTGTAAACATAGAGAGGTGGAGATATAGTTCCTCTCTCATAATAATTGCAAGTAGGAGCAACAAGCACATTCATATTATATTTATCAAAATCATCATGTGTAGTAGTAAAAGGCAACCCATCAATATAATCCTTAATAAGCACAAACTTCTCCGATATAGTGTAGTTTGTAGAATTCAAAAAGATAATAGGACTATCATGTGTGGGTGCAATAGAAACAATTTCATGTTTAACATAAGGAACTATAGCAAGTTCATCTCCATAAGCATAATTCATATTGGCATCTTGGCCACAAGCATAGCAAGCATCATCAAAAAGGGATATTTCAAGAGAATCAACGGGATCATAACAATCATCATAGCAATCATCCTTTGGTAAGCACGAAGGGAAATTAAACAATGTATGAGTTGAAGAGTTACTCTCACTAGATGGTGGGCACGGGTAGCTAATCCGCTCTTCCTCCTTTTGTTCTTCGCTCTCCTCATCATCTTTTTCATCCAATGAGCTCATAGTTTCATCAATTTCTTCTTCCATAGACTCCTGCAAAATATTAGTCTCTTCTTGGACAGCGGAGACTTGCTCAATAAATGCATCAATATCGGCATTATATTCATAATTCTCACAACAATATTTAAGTATAGCAAAATTTTCAGATCTGTAAACAGCATCATCAAGATTTTCACACGATTTAAACAAAGATTTAATTTCATAAGCACCCATAAAAGCAACGAATTCTTCTATTTGTTCCACATCACAGTAATCATATATACCATTAGCATAAGAAGCTAAGGTTTCATTATCATTAAATTTGCATGAAAAGGAAAGGTGTGGAGCCTTCATCCTAGAGCAACAAGTATAAGCATATCTCAAGCATAGTTGCCGAGCATACCACTGCAACACATAAATTTGATCACATAATAGCTTCCCTTTTGAGTCAAGCGATAATCCCTAAAGTATTCATGTTGATCCAACGTGTCTGACATAACATAATTGAATGGGGTTTTCTTAGGATTATCAAAGTAGTACATAATATATTTCACATAATGAGCATCGAGGGTTTTAGGAGGTTTCCCATCTCTATGAGTAGGAAGTACACCTAATTTTTTTGGTATTTCGTGTTCCATATCCATAACTAAAGATATAGAACAACTTATAACAGCAAATAAAAAGTACTTAGTGATAAAGCAAACAAGCACACATGACAATATTCACCCCACGCTATGACTCCCCGGCAACGGTGCCAGAAAAAGGTCTTGATAACCAACAAGTGTAGGGGATCAATTGTAGCCTCTTTCAATAAGTAGGAGTGTCAAACACAACGAGGAGCTAAAGGTAGAACAAATATTCCCTCAAGTTCTATCGACCACCGATACAACTCTACGCATGCTTAGCGGTCGCTTTACCTAGAACAAGTATGAAACTAGAAGGACTTTGTAGGTGTTGTTGGATAGGTTTGCAAGATAATAAAGAGCACGTAAATATAAACTAGGGGCTGTTTAGATGAAGACACAACTAAGTTAGTTTTAGTAGAGAGCTTTTTGTCACGAGAAAGTTATTTGTCCCTAGGCAATCGATAACTAAACCGGTAATCACTATTGCAATTTTATTTGAGGGAGAGGCATAAGCTAACACACTTTCTCATCTTGGATCATATGCACTTATGATTGGAACTCTAGCAAGCATCCGCAACTACTAAAGATCATTAAGGTAAAACCCAACCATAGCATTAAAGCATCAAGTCCCCTTTGTCCCACACGCAACAACCCCCTTACTCGGGTTTATGCTTCTGTCACTCAAGCAACCCACTATAAGCGAATCATGAATGTATTGCAACACCCTATAGCGGGAATCCCTCACGCTTGCACGACACAGAGAGCACCATAGGACAACACCAATAATAAAACATGCAACTCAAACCAATCATGATCATCAATTAACCCATAGGACAAAACGGATCTACTCAAACATCATAAGATAGCCATACATCATTGGGAAATAATATATAGCATTGAGCACCATGTTTAAGTAGAGATTAAAGCGGGTAGAAGAGAGGTTACACCGCTGCATAGAGGGGGGAAGAGTTGGTGATGAGGGCGGTGAAGTTGTTGGTGTAGATAGCGGTGATGATGATGGCCCCCGGCAGCGTTCCGGCGCCACCGGAAGCAAGGGGGAGAGAGCCCGCCTTCTTCTTCTTCTTGTTCCTTGACCTTCTCCCTAGATGGGAGAAGGGTTTCCCCTCTGGTCCTTGGCTCCCATGGCACGGGAGGGGCGAGAGCCCCTCTGAAATTGGATCTGTCTCTCTGTCTCTCTCTGTTTCTGCGCTCCCAGATTCTGCCCTTTCACCGTTTCTTTTATATCCAGAGATCTGTAACTCCGATTGGGTTGAAACCTTCGCCCAGATTTTTCTGTGAATATTAGCTTTCTTGCAGCAAAAGAAGAGCGCCAACCGCCTTACGAGGTGACCACGAGGGTCAGGGGCGCGCCCCCCTGCCTCATGGCCCCCTCGGGCACCGTCTCACGTTGATTATTCTTCCAGAAAATCACAAATAATCCAAAAATATTCTCCGTCCGTTTTTATCCCGTTTGGACTCCGTTTGATATGGGTTTTCTGCGAAACATAAAACATGCAATAAACAGGAACTGGCACTGGACACTGGATCAATATGTTAGTCCCAAAAATAGTATAAAAAGTTGCCAAAAGTATATGAAAGTTGTATAATATTGGCATGGAACAATCAAAAAGTATAGATACGACGAAGACGCGTCAAGTAGGTACACTACAGAGATCTCATCGGGAGTGATGTGTGAGGTATCACCCTCGACACTCGATGGTAACTCTGCAGAGTCGAACAACAAAAGGGGCGTGATGTGATGTGAGATGTCGGGCTCTGTTTGTGGATCACATTGATCGAGTCGTCGATGATGAAGCAGGGGCAACAAGGACAAGGTGGGGGTCACTAATGGATCGCTAACCAACCTATACTAAGCAGTTTAGGGTAAGCAGGTGTCAGTGTCAAAACCGGCGGATCTCGGGTCGGGGGTCCTGAACTGAGCGTCTAAGGCTAATGGTAACACGAGGCAGGGGACACGATGTTTTACCCAGGTTCGGGCCCTCTCGATGGAGGTAATACGCTACTTCCTGCTTGATTGATCTTGATGATATGAGTATTACAAGAGTTGATCTACCACGAGATCGTAGAGGCTAAACCCTAGAAGCTAGCCTATGATTATGATTGTTGTTGTCCTATGGACTAAACCCTCCGGTTGATATAGACACCGGAGGGGGCTAGGGTTACACAGAGCCGGTTACAGAGAAGGAAATCTACATATCCGAATTGCCAAGCTTGTCTTCCACGCAAAGGAGAGTCCCACCCGGACACGGGACGAACTCTTCAATCTTGTATCTTCATACCCCAACAGTCCGGCCGAAGTATATAGTCTGGCTGTCCGAGGACCCCTTAGTCCAGGACTCCCTTAGTAGCCCCTGAACCAGGCTTAAATGACAATGAGTCCAGCACGCAGATTGTCTTCGGCATTGCAAGGCGGGTTCCTTCGCCGAATACTCCATAGAAGATTTTGAACATGGGAATCGTGTCCAGCTTTGCAAAACAAATTCCACATACCACCGTAGAGAGTACAATATTCCACAAATCTAATCTGCTGACAGCTTTTTATGACATCATGCCATGGTCCGGTCATTATTCGAACTGTTTTTCACAACCAGCTACTGCACGTAATGCGAGGCGGTTTCCTTGACACGTCTTGTCGAAGAAGAGACCATGTCCCCTTATCACGGGATTCTCGTCAATAGTGGTATGGGTAACCCAACCACGCCATCAATCGTGGCCTTGGGAAATAAGCGATTTTACCAGGCAAGTGGGGAGGCGCACAGTTTCTACCGCCTTTATAAAGAGATAGGGATTCTCCTCTTTCACCCACACCTTCTTCCTTCTTCGCTCATCCATTCTCGCACACTCGAGCTCCAGCGCCCCAGTTCTCACCTTCTCCATACAGCCAAACATGTCCAGAGTGGGAGGCAAGTGGATGGCCTCCTCCGTCACAGAGGAGGACATTATGAAGCTCCGGGCGGCCGGATACTTGGCCGCAGACATCGCACACCGGCTCCCGGATGCAGGGCAGATCATTCCGACTCCGGGACCCCACGAGAGGGTTGTGTTCCTCGCCCACTTCATCCACGGACTAGGATTCCCCCTCCAACCATTTGTCTGCGGGCTCATGTTCTATTATGGGCTGGATTTTCATGATCTGGCCCCTAATTTCATCCTCAACATCTCGGCGTTTATCGTCATGTGCGAGGCTTTTCTCCGCATCAGGCCCCACGTCGGCCTGTGGCTAAAGATCTTCAACATGAAGCCGAAGATAGTGGTCGGCCAGCAGGCGGAGTGTGGAGGCGCCATGGTGGGCAAGATGCCCAGCGTCACCTGGCTCGAAGGCTCCTTTGTGGAGAACGTGAAGGGGTGGCAATCGGGGTGGTTATACATCACCGAGCCGCATGACGCCAACTGGGTGGTGGCCCCCGAATTCCGGTCTGGCATCCCCATGCGGCTCACCTCCTGGAAGAAGAAGGGCCTAGCCTGGGGCGCGCCCGCAGACGACTCCAAAACTGCATCAAAAATATGATAAGCAACAAGATCAAGCTTGTCAACGTGGTCCAGGTCATGCTATTTCGCCAGATTCTCCTGTGTGAAAGACGAGCATTCAACCTCTGGGAGTTCGATGCAGCCCAACACCAGACACTGCAAGAGCTCTTCGATATGATGCACAAAGACGTCTGGAAGGTGTTGTTCAAGGCCAGCGAAGTTCCTCCTCCCACCACCGAGGACCGCGGACTCAGTGCCAAGCGCCACGCCAATTTGGTAAGCATTCTACATTCGCAAGATGTTCCTTTCCTCAGTATATTCGTGGGAGGAACTTAAGCCACCGTACTGATTTAACAGGATTATGTGACGACGGCGGAGCGGATCGACTGTCCGGCTCCGTTGCCTGAAGATCCAGCAACCGCTCTCCTGACGCAGATGTTGGTTTCGGTGCCCTATGAGGTGCCGGATAAGAAGGCCAAGAAGAAGGACACAGGGACCAGGAAAAGTCTCCGGCGCAAGTTGGTGTCGGACTTATCGTCCAAAGACACCGAGGCGCACTCCTCCAACGACAATGAGGAGGAAGAAGAGGAAAACCCTCTCCCCCAAAACGAGGGGGGAAGAAAAGGAAGGCCGACCCCTCCAGGGAGGCCGAAGGATCAAAGAAGGGAAGGACCCTCCCTCCAGACCACTCCACAACCGCAGCCTACAGCGAGGAGGAGTGTCTACCCAGGGACAAGCCCCTAGCGAAGTCGTAACTATCCGGATGCCACAATACTTCTTGCATGTTTTAGCTTTATGGCTTCTTATTATGTCAAGATATGTTTGTGCAGTCCGTCCAAAGCCCACATCCACTTATCCTCCTTGGATGGGTCCTTGAGCTCGTCGGAGATGAACAGCTATTCACTCCCGACGGCCTCCACTCCCCACCCCGCGGATGACACCGAGGTGTTATCTCAGAGGATACCGGGCCAGGGAGAGATAGTTCTGGAGGCGCCTCAAGGCGAAACCCCCGATGCTGGGCTCATGAGGGGGAGATCCCCATGGATTCGGATGAGGGGGGTTGCAGCAAGCTTGGCCCCCAGATGGATACTACACCGGAACCTCCAGTGGTTCTGGATTCAGGCAGGCAGCCCCTCACCAAGGGGGCGAGCCACCTGTGTTGATGACCTCTGTCCATCCAGAGGCATTGGGTAACTTGGTGGAAGCGCTTCAGAGCGCTTCCCTTGATGAAGGACACCGCACTCTTATGAGTACGGTGATTGCAAAGGTTCAGTCCGCCAAAGCGGATTGACCAAAGCCTGCGCCAGTCTCCTGACAGGCTTTGAGGTAAGTAATTCAAATTATGAGAAAATATCACAGTATAGACACTAGCCCCTGATGCTCTGTTTGGTGTTGGAAAGAAAGGCCGAACAGAGGATCAATTATTATTCCCAGGAGTCTGATCATATTATGTTTGTGTGAATGAGCAGGCGTCGCTGCTGGCCGCCGCTGCCGCTACTGTAGAGGTCTCCGGACTGAGGCAGAACTTGGGGCGGGCCAAAGAAGAGCTCGGCCTCGTGAAGAGGCAGCTCGAGGAGAACAAAGGTAAGTGATACCCCGTCTGAATGTTATATAAAGGAAAAAATCATTTATGCTAATATAAGCATGATGAATTTTAATAGGGGCCACGACCGAAGTGGCGGTCCTTAAGAAGGCGTTGTCCGAGGCCGAAGGCAAAGCAGCTAGGGAGCGCACCGAGCGTGAAAAACAAGCAGCACGAGTTGAAGAGGTCCAGCAAGAGCTTCAGGACTTCGTCAAAAAATTTGAGTCCTTGGAGCATGACTCCAAGACGCAAGAGTCGGAGCTTGCGAAGGCCCGTCAGAGCACACTATACGCCAAGGCCGAAGCCCAGAAGGCCCTCCAGAAAATTGAGGCGGCCAAGAAGATAGTTGCGGGTAAGGCTTCCATTATGCAAAGCAAGCATGTGAAGGAGACTTTCCTTTTACTTACCCGAGTTCGAAGCTCTCCAGGAGCATTCGCAGATCTGTCGTGCAGCATCTCTAATGCCGCAGAGTTCTACCGGGCTAAGGAGGGGAGCTCGACGGATAAGCTATTTTGGTCCCAGTATATTGGGGCTGAACATCCGATGCCCTTGAGCGACCAGCTGAAGCAACTGGTCAAACTTCACAAGGCGGCCGAACCGGCCATGAAGGACTTCATAGTCCGGCTATGGCCTGGCGAGCCCCTGCCCAACAGCTACTTCGGCCTTGTCAAGCGGATGGTGAATGCTTGTCCGCGGCTTGAAGTCGTTAAGCGGTCCATCTGCATTGAGGGTGCACGCAAGGCCTTGGCCCGTGCAAAGGTGCACTGGGGGAAGATGGACGCCAAGAAGCTAGTGACAGAGGGGCCGCCGAAGGGCAAGCAGCATCACCACCCCGAACAGTATTATGAAAATGTCATTAAGGGTGCCCGCCTTGTAGCGGATGAATGTACTAAGGATGTAATGTTCGAATGAATGTACTCATTCATCCTATAATATGAAAACCAGTTCATGTGCGCTATATGGTGCTTGTTAATTTAAAATATTACCTTCTGTGCGGTCGTTTATAAAATCTTGAGAGTTGGCCAGTCGTCGGCTTCTGCCCCCCTGGAACTAGTACTGGGGTGTTCGGGATAAATATGAACACTCTTTATCCAAAAAAATTGTCCTTTTAAGGAGGTGTTTATCGCCGCGAACGAGGCAATCGGACTATACGGCTTTATCGCTCTCACTTAGACATAGAAGTCTATAATTTTAAATCTCGACGAAGCCCCTAATATCCGGAAGGCCGGACTAGGGGCGCTATACACGCCTAAATCGGACAAGGTTGATTCCTCTCGAACAGCGACCGACTCTCGCCTTATCATGACAGTCAGTTTTCGGCTTTCTCTACTGAGGTGCTCGTCCGGAAGAACCGGGACACAATCGCAGTAGTTCTCCCTGCGCTACCTTCGCCGATATAGTAGAACGTAAGGTACCAAAACATAGGAGCCGGGCAAACCCAACTATTGACCCAAGACATGATTCGGGGCTGATGCATATAGTGCTATAAGTTCGGGGTGCTGCACTGTCAAAAGTGTTCGGACTTGTCTTGCCAGGTTATGGGGTGATGAAGCCCCTGGCAAACTGGTCGTGCCAAAATGCATGGGTATAATAAATAAGCAGTAAAGGAAAGGGGTAAATAAACGTAATAGCAAGCTGACACTGTATACTATTTTCCCTTGTTATTTAAGTGATACGTCAAAGCGTACATATACAAGTAGTGTGATAAGCAAATAGGACTGTTTGACACATCCTGACCAGGAGCGGGCGGTATGCGGGTTATGTAAAACAGGTATAACGATCGTTATCATAGACCACCTGAGGATTCCTTTGTGCGCCAAAGCTTCTTGTCCTCCTGATGCGCCTGTCCCGCTATGTGTCCGATAGGCGGTCTTTTGGAAGAGCCTCCTGAAGATAGGGACCTGAAAGAAAAAAAGGGGTGCAAAGATGCGTGGGTCCCGGGGTGGTCGAACCGCATTGTGGACCTTGTCATGACTGTGCCTCCGCCTATGCCCAGGGTATTTTAAGTGCATAGTTGTGTACGCGCGGCACAAATTTCGCCACTTGACTGGGACTATGGCGGAGGCCGGATTGCTAGTCGAGCTCTGGACGTGCCGGATGATCCTGTTGCGGAGTACTCCGGACTCGCTTGACGGTATCCGGGTTCTTTATCGCCGAATTGGCTGTTTGCCTCAGAAGGTTGTTTTGTACTTCCGCCGCGAGGACCGCGGTGTGCTCCTCCGTGCGGAGCGAGCGCTCTGTGTTTCCATTAACTGTAATAACTCCGCGAGGTCCTGGCATTTTGAGCTTGAGGTATGCACAATGCGGTACCGCAATGAATTTGGAGAATGTGGTTCGTCCGAGCAGTGCATGATAGCCACTACGGAAGGGGACGATGTCGAAGATTAACTCCTCGCTTCGGAAATTGTCCGAAGATCCGAAGACCACTTCCAGTGTGATTGAGCCCGTACAACATGCCTCCACCCCGGGTATGACACCCTTGAAGGTGGATTTTGTGGTCTTGATCCTTGAGGGGTCGATGCCCATTTTGTGCACTGTATCCTGATAGAGCAGGTTCAGGCTGCTGCCACCATCCATGAGGACTCGTGGGAGATGGAATCCATCGATGATGGGGTCAAGGACCAATGCGGCCGAACCGCCATGATGGATACTTGTAGGATGGTCCCTGCAATTGAAGGTGATCGGACAAGAGTACCATAGGTTGAACTTTGGGGCGACTGGCTCCATCGCATAGACGTCCCTTAGTGCACGATTCCGTTCCCACTTGGGAATATGGGTTGCGTATATCATATTTACTGTTTTCACCTGGGGAGGGAATTTCTTCTGTCCTCCTATGTTCAGCGGCCGTGGCTCCTCGTCGTTATCACTATGCAGCCCCTTTTCCTTGTTTTCGGCATTCAACTTGCCGGCCTGTTTAAACACCCAGCATTCCCTGTTGGTGTGGTTGGCTGGTTTATCGGGGGTGCCATGAATTTGACATGAGCGATCGAGTATGCGGTCCAAACTGGACGAGCCCGGACTGTTTCTTTTGAATGGCTCTTTCCGCTGTCCGGATTTAAAGCCTCTGAATCCGGCATTGACTGTTGTATCTTTGGCGTTGTCGCCATTGTTGCGACGCTTGTATCTATTTCGTAGAGGCTTGCCGTTGCTCTCCTTGGCGTCTGAATCGCCTGAGTTTTTGGGTGTGATGTTGCTATGAGCCAGCCAGCTGTCCTCGCCCGGGCAAAAGCGGGTCATGAGTGTCGTGAGGGCTGCCACGGACTTTGGCTTCTCTTGGCCGAGGTGTCGGGCGAGCCATTCCTCACAGATGTTATGCTTGAAGGCTGCTAAGGCTTCGGCATCTGGACAGTCGACAATTTGGTTCTTATTAGTTAAGAACCGAGTCCAGAATTTCCTGGCTGACTCTCCGAGCTGTTGGGTTATGTGGCTTAAGTCATCAGCATCCGGTGGTCGCACATAAGTGCCCTGGAAGTTGTGGAGAAATGCGTCTTCCAAGTCCTCCCAACTGCCAATGGAGCTTGCTGGCAGGCTATTCAGCCAATGTCGAGCCGGTCCTTTGAGCTTAAGTGGTAGGTACTTTATGGCATGTAAGTCATCGCCGCGGGCCATGTGAATGTGGAGGAGAAAATCTTCGATCCATACTGCAGGGTCTGTTGTGCCATCATATGATTCAATGTTTATGGGTTTAAACCCTTCTGGGAATTCGTGATCCATGACTTCATCAGTGAAGCATAGGGGGTGTGCAGCGCCTCTATGTCGGGCTACATCCCGACGTAGTTCGAATGAATCTAGTATGTTGTGTTCGGCCCGGCCAGACTTTGGTTTATTGTATCCAGCGTGACAGTCATCGTCACGTCTTGTGGCATGCCCCCATGATCCGTAGATTGATCTTGACTGTACTGCTTTGTTTTCCAATACATCTCGCAGGTCCTTCGTGTAGCCCCGGGCCTTAGTATTTTCGTTTGATTGGCGACGCGGTGCGGTCTGGACTTCAGGCTGGTACGCCGCTTTGTCACGGCCACGGGGTGGTTGGTCAGCCGCATCATGCACTGGTAGCGTGGGCTTTAAAGCCTCCTCCTCGAGTTGAGGTAGCAACCTGCGCTTTGGGTAGCTTTTGCTAGGGCGCTCGAGTCCGTATTCCTCGGCAGCCAGGACCTCGGTCCATCTATCAGTTAGCAGATCTTGATCGGCTTGAAGCTGTTGCTGCTTTTTCTTCAGGCTTTTTGCAGTGGCTATAAGCCGGTGCTTGAAGCGCTCCTGCTCGACGGGATCCTCGGGCATGATGAATTCTTCGTCGCCAAGGCTCTCTTTGTCTTCGGAGAGAGGCATATAGTTATCGTTCTCTGATTCTCCATCGGTCGCCTGTTCCTTAGGGCTAGCTTGCCCATCCTCTTGCTCGGCCTGCTCGAAGCCTGGCTGGGCAGGATTGTTTTCGTCTTCGGCACCATCTGGATTGTTATCTCTTGTGTCGGTATCGCTATTTTTGCTATGGCGGGGCTTGGAGCGGCGCCTATGATGCCGGTGCTTAGATTGCTTCTCCAAGGGGTTATCGTCCGTTGCCTCATCGCCATTGCCTTCTTTGGGGGTGTCCACCATATATATATCGTATGATGAAGTGGCTGTCCAGCGCCCTATAGGCGGTGGTTCCTGTTCTTCTCCTGCATTGTCGTCCATACCGTCGATGTCTTCGGAGTTGAAGTCAAGCACGTCGGTTAAGTCGTCGACAGTGGCTATTAAGTGGGTGGTGGGTGGGGAACGGATTTCTTCGTCGTCCGCTTCCCACTCGAGCCGGACATAGTTCGGCCAAGAATCTCTCGACAAGGAAAGAGACCTTAATGAGTTCAGCACATCCCCCAAGGGCGAGTGCTGAAAAATATCCGCGACGGTGAACTCCATGACAGGTGCCCAATCAGATTCGATAGGCATGGACGCACGCGGTTCGGATCCTGTAGCCGGAGACGAGTCCGAGGGTCCGATGACACTACCCTCACAGGAGGTGGGATTAGTGGTTGGCTCTAACACCGATGAGTGCGCGGCCTTCGTGGCGGAGTCCATCCACCCGTCCTCAGAAGGCACGATCTGCTCCGGATTGATTCCTGGTACTGCCGCAGGCGCGATCTCCTGAATAATGTCCGATGGCAGATCAAAGCCATGCCCGTCGTGACCATTCGGCGCGCCTGACATGGGCTCAAAACCGTCGAAGATCAAGTCTCCGCGGATGTCGGCAGTATAGTTCAAGCTTCCAAACCTGACCTGATGGCAAGGGGCGTAGCTATCGATCTACTCCAGATGGCCAAGCGAGTTGGCCCATAGTACGATGCCGCCGAATACAAAGATTTGTCCGGGAAGGAAAACCTCCCCCTGGATTGCGTTGTTTAAGATGATTGAAGGAGCCATCGAGCCTTATCATGACGACACAGTGGAAATCTCAATGAAAGCACCAATGTTGGTGTCAAAACCGGTGGATCTCGGGTAGGGGGTCCCGAACTGTGCGTCTAAGGCTAATGGTAACAGGAGGCAGGGGACACGATGTTTTACCCAGGTTCAGGCCCTCTCGATGGAGGTAATACCCTACTTCCTGCTTGATTGATCTTGATGATATAAGTATTACAAGAGTTGATCTACCTCGAGATCGTAGAGGCTAAACCCTAGAAGCTAGCCTATGATTATGATTGTTGTTGTCATACGGACTAAACCCTCCAGTTTATATAGACACCGGAGGGGGCTAGGGTTACACAAAGCCAGTTACAAAGAAGGAAATCTACATATCTGAATTGCCAAGCTTGCCTTCAACGCAAAGGAGAGTCCCACCCGAAAACGGGACGAAGTCTTCAATCTTGTATCTTCATAGCCCAACAGTACGGCCAAAGTATATAGTCCGGCTGTCCGAGGACCCCTTAGTCCAGGACTCCCTCAGCAGGTAAGGTAGAACAGCAGGTACAAAAGCAGGCTATGCATTAGAATAGGAGCAATCAATTACAGTAGCAAAATCTAATGCAAGCATGAGAGAATGTAATGGGCGACATCGGGATGATCAAAGGGGGGGCTTGCCTGGAAGCTCCGCTGAAAGGGAAGAAGTGTCGTCGGTGATGTAGTCGATCACAGAGGCATCCGCAGCGGTCTCGGGGTCTATCAGAGAGAAGAGGGGGCAAGAAACAGTAAATACACGCAAACATATGAATAACATGACAATAAGCGGTGCTAGGGGTGTTCTAACACAGTGCTAGGCGATACTCGCGAAGGGGGGAAAACATCCGGGAAAGTTTTCCCGGTTCCGGACGTTTGTCAGACAGGTGAACCGAAGTGGAAAGGTTCGATGTTTGCTATGCTAGGGACGCATGGCGGACGAACGAAGAGCGTATCCGGATTCGTCTCATCGTTCTGAGCAACTTTCATGTACAAAGTTTTGCGATCCGAGCTACGGTTTAATTTCTATGAAATTCCAAAGATTTAAACAATACCCGGGAAAATCCCTGAAATTTCACTAAGTCTGAGAATTCGTCTGTTTTTTAAACATCACTTAGTTGTTTTCCGGAGGCTAAAGCTATTGTTCTATACATCTTATGATTTTGTGCTTTAAATCAATTGTGAACACTTTTCTGCGATCTACATGTTAGTACCACTTTCATCCAAATTAGATTTCATTTGTTTGATCAACAACAACTCTAAAGTAGCTACGAAAATAAAGTTGTTTTCCGCTTTTTTCTATTAACAGAACATAGGCTTTGTCATTTTCATTGCATTTAATCCGTGACTCGAATGGATTTGTTCCAAGGGGATAATATGGAGTTTGTCAAGTGTACTTCCTCCCAATAATAATTTTGCTCCTGTTAGAACTTGGTTAGCCGCTATTTAGGGGCAGTCCAGGGGGTTAATCGGTGTGAAATTAGTAAAGCTAGCTAGATGCATCTACAGTAGTTAGCAGCAGTACAACAAGCAGTGATGCAACCAGTAACTGCAGCAGCGGAAGTATCAGCGCAGCGGAGGAGCGTCCTAGTGAACGACAGCGCTCACACAGCGCAGGCGACAGGCAGGGGTGGCATAGGGCGCGGGCGCAGGGCTGCACGGCAAGGGCGATCGAAGCCAGACGCAGCGGTGGGCAGTGGCGATGGCAGCGGAGTAGCAGTAGCACGCGCAGTGCAGCAGTAGCAGCAGACAATAGGCAAGCGGCGGTGCGGAGCAGCAGGGGCCACGGGCAGCAGCAGCACCCAGCCAGGGGCGTGGCCAGTGCGGGGGCAGGGGAACCGACGAGAGGGCATGCTAGAAGAGGCGGGGGTGCGGGCTACGCGAGGCGATGGCGATGATCTCACGGTAATGGCAGAAACCACGCTAGGGGCGCACGGAAGCTATCTAGCAGAGGGGGCGGGACTATAGGATCATCGCAGGGCGTGTAGGGGGCTCAGGGGAGCCGGGGTGGTCGGAGTCGAGGGGTGGACATCGAGGCAGGGGCAGCATCGGTCGAAGGGGATCAACGCGGACGGCGTCGCTGACGCCACTCAGCCTCGATCTAGTGGCGCCGAAGATGTAGACGAAGCTGACGGGGCTTCTGGACATAACGATGCGGTGAGCGGTGGCCGTTGTCCGCGAGACTGCAATGGTCACGGCGGTAGCGGCGGCGGTACGGGCACCAAATCAAGAGGAGGGGAAGCAAGCGATAGTGGAGAGGGCCGAGTGGAGATGCTAGGGTTCGGGGGCCGTTCTTATAGCACAAGGGAAACGACGAATGGTCGGTGCGTGCGCGTCGCCAGCAATGGCGCCGGTGGATGAGTGCCACGCCCACCCCTGCTTCTGTAGCTGGAGGGTGTGGGTTGTGTCGAAAGTGCTCTATGGCCACTAGGGTCCAGACGCACAGTAATGAGGCAGGGTATTTTCTATTTTCCTTTTATGTATTTAAGTTAGCTACTGTTTCATGCTAATTTGAGTGACAAAAATGAATTTAGTCAATCATGAAATCTGGCACACAATTCAAGAACAACATTATGGTGTTGCATAAAAAGTTTTAGAGCCAACGGAATTGTTCAAGCATTTTTAGAAATTGAATAGGTCAACTAATATGCTGTTGGGCCACTTTATATTGTTCTAGGGATTAAAGGGAGAGCCAAATGATGTTGGTTGCCACATGATAATTAGCTAGTGAATTATTGCAACCCAACAAAAATTTTTGGTTTGACATTTGAAAATTTATTTGTTTGACTTTATTTTAAATTTGAAATTTGAACTGGGTTTCGAACCAACGTGAGTTTATCAATAGTAACCGAGGTGATGTGGCATCATTAGCAGAGGATTATTGTAGCTTAATTATCCGGGCGTCAAAATTCTCCTCCACTACAAGAAATCTCGTCCCGAGATTTAAGGGGTGGATTAAGGGGGAATGACTCGGGAAGGACGGAGCTCAACACAAGATAGGTACTTGGGGGCTATCTCAATGAACATGGCCTAGAGGCATCTCTCGAGTTGAAATTCAAGAAAGTCATCGAGAGCAAGGTAAGGAGGTGCAATAAGTAGCTTCAACCGAGTAGGCAATCGTTCAATGCGTGAAACAGAGTGTGAAAGGGGATCAGAGCATCGAGAATAAGTATTGCATCTGATACCAGAACAGATCACAAGGAAGATGGCTCACGAATTACATACGAAACCAAGCGCAAGGGATAACTTAGAAAACAAGTATGTATAGGAGAGTCAGGTTTCGATCCTGTGGAACTATGGGTTATGGGTCCACCATGTGGGTTAAAAGTAGGGAGCTAATAGCAAGGCATGTTAGAGCATAGAGTGTCAGTTATGTTGGCAACAACGTTGGCCCCAAGAGCGAGGGACGAAGAGAACCATTTTCCTGCTCGTTAAACAAGGCGGACCAATAGGCAAAGTTCTCATCCGTCAGTGGTTACCGGAATGCCACCAACAATATTAACAAAGTCTTACTGACAAAGTTTGTACACCGAGGTGTGTACATCAGCAGGGAATTATCACTGCTCAGATATGTTAGGTTACAAGAAAGGTTAAACTAAACAATGGAGAGAAAAGTGTAGACTTGAATTAGTTACGGTGTGCTCGAGTGTCTAACAACTCAGAACCCATGGAAAATTGGAACGAGTGAGAATAATAGTTGATGAAGAACTCATAAGAAGTTATGTAGTTCCGTGATATTCTCGAGATACCAGAGGGTAATACTCGAAGATTGAGGAGAATAGAGGTTGGACAGGTGAAATGATATGTAGAAGACAAGTACTTCAACTTGTCCAAGAAATGGAATCAAAGGAGGACAATCATGGTCAGAACCATGGTTGCAAAGGATCAAATATAGATTCAAGATGAACTTATCATAGGGGAATTATTATTGTTACAAGAAGCTTCCATGATAAGTTCCACATCGGGTCCATGGGCATGAACACAAAGGTTCAAGGTCGACTCCCACTTTTCTAATGCACAACTTTCCATTCACTTCTCGCATTCAAGGAAGTTGTAGCGTTGAAATTTTACCTGACGAAAAGCCAGTAGAGTATAACCCGCATAACTTTTGAGTTCACATGGATTTAGGGAAGACATAGAGTCAACCCATCGGGGCATCTTAGGAACATATACCACAAATTTTAGGAATAAATAACTCGAGCTCGAAAGCAGAGCATGGTTGACAAAAGTAGGGGATACAGTTTACCAAAGGCATTATGTATCCGAGGAAAAGCTCACAAGGTTACTAAATATGAAGGACGCTTTCGGATAGAACCCAACAAAGGATCTAGTGGTCCACAATGGATCTGATGTGTGTATCGGTACTCAACAAGAAGAAGAAAGAATGCAAGGATATCAGGTTTTAGAAACAACTGACTAATTCAAAGCTCAAATGCAACGGAATTACAATATCCAAAACAAGGGATTAGAAGCAAACACTCTGATTAAGGATGGATAAGTTGAATAGACTCAGAATGACAATCAACCAAGGCTTGATTCGCCGAACACCAGCTCATATCCGGAGTGACGTCTGAACTAAGGGAAGAATTTTAAATAGGACTGATGTTCACGAGCATTTGCAAACGAATCGACTCAAATGCTCGAAATTACAATGACAAAGGGTGCTAATGAGTATTGCTAGACATATGGAAGTAACCATAATGCAAGCAGATAAGTATTAGTAGAGCAATAGTTGGAGAGGATTATTGGAAGATCGAATGATATTTCAAAGTATCTTGTAATAACAAGAGCAACTGGGGATGAAGGTATGAACAACAATGTAGGTAGCTACCAATAAGGATTTATCGGTGGTAGGGATCGCAACAGCGAAGCGCACAAGGGTCCCAAGAAAACATCGAATAGTATCTTCAAAATCTTCTGGTGCACCAAGCAATCATCTGGAGTGAGGGGCTCTCCGGTTGAAAGTATTTACGAGAGCCTGGGGCTAGAGTTAGCAAAATCATTTAACCCGAATAGAAGAGAGATCAGAGTCCCAGAGTATGGACGAGGAGTAAAAGATCCTAATACCACCCAATGGTGATGTGGGCCCGTAAGCCGCATAGACATGCTAGTAAAACAATTTTTCAAAGACTAGACTCAACTTCGGCCAAGGAGTTGGAAAGGGGGATCCTACAGGAAGTCGGCTCTGACACCAACTTGTGATACCCCCGATTCAATCGTACACTAATCATACATGCAAATGTGTACGATCAAGATCAGGGACTCACGGGAAGATATCACAACACAACTCTAGACACGAAACAAAGATAATACAAGCTTTATATTACAAGCCAGGGGCCTCGAGGGCTCGAATACATAGCTCGATACACAAGAGTCAACGGAAGCAACAATATCTGAGTACAGACATAAGTTAAACAAGGATGCCTTAAGAAGACTAGCACAAAAGCAACACGATCGAAGACGCAAGGCCTCCTGCCTGGGACCTCCTAACTACTCCTGGTCGTCGGCGGTCTCCATGTAGTAGTATCCGTCGGCGGTGGCATCTGGCACCAGGGATCCACCATCTGGTTGCATCAACCGAAAAGAAGAAAGAAGGGGGAAAAGGGGTAGGAAAGCAACCGTGAGTACTCATCCAAAGTACTCGCAAGCATCAGATCTATACTAAGTATGCATTGGTATCCAAAGGGAGGTTTGTATCTGTGGGCTGAACTGCGGAATGCTCGAATATAGGGGGAAGGCCTAGCCTATCGAAGACTAGCATCTTCAAGCAGCTCCGAGCATCTTGCAGCATGTAGAAGAGTAAAGAATAACAATTTAATATTTAACAAACATGGTGTAGAACCAACGCCCAGAGATCCTTCCTCGACTCCCTGCGAGAAAGCAATGTCGGAGCCACATATCCATCACATATCTCAAGTATCCATTTCTAGTTATATAAGATCAGGATACAAGTCTGAACATCCATTACCATGGACACGGCTATCAATAGATAATCTTCCCTGCAGAGGTGCACCACATTACCCAACACGCTCGATCACTCTGGCCGGACACACCTTTCTGGGATCAATACCCGGCTTCAGAAGATCAACACATTGTAGCCCTACCTAGGCTCAATAGAGAGGTCCCTGTCGGTCTACATCCTAAGCACTCCGGGGTTTTGTGCCCATCGCCCGCAGCACTCCGGGTCGTTGCGAGCAGGGTGGATACCAGCACTGCCTCAGATGGCCAGCACGATCCAACTGTGCCGCACTGCTGAACTAGACATCTAACAAAGCATCGGCTTATACTGCAACGTCGAGGCCCATAACTATTCTCGCGTGGTGGTTAGTGCGTAAAGGCTAAAGGCCAACTCAGAACAAATATGCAAACTAGTTAGTGCATTAGGGGCTCACAGAGACGAGCAGAGACTCACGATAATGTGACCCCGTCGCCCCGTCTCATGGACTTACGGTAAGGGCCCAGACTGCCTGGCCGTGCCATGAGGAAAACTCGCGGGTGCTCTGGGCCCGCCCGACTTTCACATCAACTCGCGGGTACCCCTCAGGGCCGACCCGACTTCATAAATGGTCTCAAGTAAAGTCAAGGTAACCATGTGTCCAAACATCAAGGGGAAAACCCGAGGAATCACCCTCGGTAGATTCCACTCGATGTAATCATCAAGGTGAATGTAAGAGGAACCACCCTCGAGGTTCACACTTGAGGGGTTGCACGACAAAGTCATACCGGGGGTGGTCAAGGAGTAATCACCCTCGATGACTACGACCGAGTAGCTACACTACAGAGATCTCATCGGGAGTGATGTGTGAGGTATCACCCTCAACACTCGATGGTAACTCTACAGAGTCGAAAAACAAAAGGGGCGTGATGTGATGTGATATGTCGGGCTCTGGTTGTCGATCACGTTGATCGAGTCATCAAAGATGAAGCAGGGGTAACAAGGACAACGTGGGGATCACTGATGGATTACTAACCGACCTATACTAAGCATTTTAGGATAAGCAGGTAAGGTACAACAACAGGTACAAAAACAGGCTATGCATCCGAATAGGAGCAATCAATTACACTAGAAAAATCTAATGCAAGCATGAGAGAATGGAATGGGCGATATCGGGATGATCAAAGGGGGGGCTTGCCTGGAAGCTCCGCTAAAAGGGAAGAAGTGTCGTCGGTGACGTAGTCGATCATAGAGGCATCCGCAGCGGTCTCGGGGTCTACCAGAGAGAAGAGGGGGTAGAAACAGTAAATACATGCAAACATATGAATAACATGACAATAAGAGGTGCTAGGGGTGTTCTAATGCAGTGCTAGGCGATACTGGCGAAGGGGGAAAAACATCCGGGAAAGTTTTCCCGGTTCCGGACGTTTGTCAGACAAGTGAACCGGAGGGGAAATGTTCAACGTTTGCTATGCTTGGGATGTGTGGCAGACAAATAGGAGAGCATATCCAGATTCATCTCATCGTTCTGAGCAACTTTCATGTACAAAGTTTTGCGATCCGAGCTATGGTTTAATTTCTATGAAATTCCAAAGATTTAAACAATACCCAGGGAAATACTTGAAATTTCACCAAGTTTGAGAATTCATCAGTTTTTTAAACATCACTTAGCTGTTTTCCGGAGGCTAAAGCTATTGTTCTATACATCCTATGATTTTGTGCTTTAAACCAATTATGAGCATTTTTCTGCGATCTACATGTTAGTAGCACTTTCATCCATATTAGAGTTCATTTGTTTGATCACCAACAACTCTAAAGTAGCTACGAAAATAAAGTTGTTTTCCGGTTTTTTCTGTTACCAGAACATAGGCTTTTGTCATTTTCATTGCATTTAATCCATGACTCGAATGGATTTGTTCCAATGGGATAAAATGGAGTTTATCAAGTGTAATTCCTCCCAATAATAATTTTGCTCCTGTTAGAACTTGGTTAGCCGCTGTTTAGGGGCAGTCCAGGGGGTTAATCATTGTGAAATTAGTAATGCTAGCTAGATGCATCTAGAGTAGTTAGCGGCAGCAATACAACAAGCAGCGATGCAAGCAGTAACTGTAGGAGCGGAAGTAGCAGCGCAGCAGAGGAGCGTCCTAGCGAACGGCAGCGGGCGCACATAGCGCAGGGGACGGGCAGGGGTGGCGCGGGGCGGGGGCGCGGGGCTGCACGGCAAGGCCGGTCGAGGCCAGATGTAGCGGTGGGCAGTGGCGATGGCAGCGGAGCAGCAGTAGCACGCATAGCGCAGCAGCAGCAGCAGACAACAGGCAAGCAGTAGTGTGGAGCGCCAGGGGCCGCGAGCAGTAGCAGCGCCCAGCCAGGGGCGTGGCCAGTGCGTGGGCAGGGGAGCCGACGAGCGGGCGTGCTAGAAGAGGCGGGGGTGCGGGCTACGCGAGGTGGCAGTGATGATCTCATGGTAATGGCAGAAACAGCGCTAGGGGCGCGCGGAAGCTATCTAGCAGAGGGAGCGGGACTGGAGGCTCACCGCGAGGCGTGTAGGGGGCTTAGGGGAGCCGGGGTGGTCGGAGTCGAGGGGTGGACGTCGAGGCATGGACGGCATCGGTCGAAGGGGATCGACATGGACGGCGTCGCTGACGCCCCTCGGCCTCGATCCAGTGGCACCAAAGATGTAGACGAAGCCGACTAGGCATCTGGACATAACGATGCGGCGAGCGGTGGCCATTGTCCACGAGACCGCAACGGTCACGGTGGCAGCGGCGGTCGTATGGGCACCAAATCAAGAGGAGGGAAAGCAAGCGAGAGTGGAGAGGGCCAAGTGGAGATGCTAGGGTTCGAGGGCCGTCCTTATAGCACGAGGGAAACGACGGTTGGCCGGCGCATGCGCGTCGCCGGCAATGGTGCCGGTGGATGAGTGCCACGCCCATCCCTGCTTCTGTAGCTAGAGATGGGGGGGAAGTGGGGTGTGGGTTGGGCCGAAAGTGCTCTGTGGCCACTAGGGTCTAGACGCACTGTAATGAGGCAGGGCATTTTCTATTTTCCTTTTATGTATTTAAGTTAGCTACTATTTCATGCTAATTTGAGTGACAAAAATGAATTTAGTCAATCATGAAATCTAGCACACAATTCAAGAACAACATTATGGTGTTGCATAAAAAGTTTTAGAGCCGGCGGAATTGTTCAAGCATTTTTAGAAATTGGATAGGTCAATTAATATGCTGCCGGGCCCCTTTATATTGTCCTAGGGATTAAAGGGAGAGCCAAATGATGTTAGTTGCCACATGATAATTAGCTAGTGAATATTTGTAACCCAACGAACATTTTTGGTTTGACATTTGAAAAATTATTTTTTTGACTTTATTTTAAATTTCAAATTTGAACTGGGTTTCGAACCAACGCGAGTTTATCAACAGTAACCGAGATGACGTGGCATCATTAGCAGAGGGTTACTGTAGCTTAATTATCCGGGCGTCACAAAGAATCACTCCAAAGTTCCTATCACTGAGAATATAAGATGAAATTGTTTGTAGGGTATGAAACCACCTCAAAGTTATTCTTTCCGATCAATCTATCGAGATATTCATATAAGTATCACAAACAGCCCTAGAGTTCGTACTAAAATAACACCATACAATACACATCAACCAACTCTAATGTCACCTAGATACTCTAATGTCACAACAACTATCTGTGAGTTGATTATATGATATGCATTAAACAACTTCAGATTCATAATATTCAATCCAACACAAAGAACTTCAAAGAGTACCCAAGATTTCTATCAAGAAAGGAATATGAAAACGTGTATCAACCCCTATGCATAGATTACCCCAATGACACCAGGGGAACCCGCAAGTTGATAACCGAAACATACATCGAGTGAATAAATAGAACATCCCATTGTCACCACGGATATCCCATCGCAAGACATACATGAAGTGCTCTCACATCCAAAAGATTCAATCCGACATAACAAAATCTCAAAGGAAAAGATTCAATTCATCACAAGAAGGTGGAGAGGGAAGAACACCATAAGATCCAAATAATATTAACAAAGCTCGCAGTAAATCAAGATCGTGCCAAATCAAGAACAAGAGAGTGAGAGAGATCAAACACATTGCTACTAGTACATACCCTCGGACCTGAGGGTGAACTACTCCCTCCTCGTCATGGTGGCCGCTGGGGTGATGAAGATGGCCTCTGGTGATGATCTCCCCCTCCGGCAGGGTGCTGGAACGGGGTCCCAATTGAGTTTTCGTGGCTACAAAGGCTTGCGGCGGTGAAACTTGCTTGCTTGCTCTTTGACCTAGGACAATTTGAGGAAGCCCGTCACTGGAATATACAAGCCAAGTTCTATAGCGAAAAATTCCCACTAGTATATGAAAGTCACAAAATAGGAGACTCTCTATTATGAAGAACATGGTGCTGCTTTGAAGAACAAGTGTGGAAAAGGATAATAACATTGTCCCTTCTCTCTTTTCTCTCATTTTCTTTTCTTTTGAGGCTCTTTGGCCTCTTTTTTTGGGCTCTTTGGCCTCCTTTTTTCATTTTGAGTCTGGAGTCTCATCTCTACTTATGGGAGAATCATAGCCTCCATCATCCTTTCCTCATATGGGACAATGCTCTAATAATGATGATCATCACACTTCTATTTACTTACAACTCAAAAATTACAATTCAATACTAGAACAAATATATGACTCTATATGAATGCCTCATGCATATGAGAACAATATGACAATGATAGAGTGTGTCATAATAAAACGGAACGGTGGAAGTTGCATGGCAATATATCTCGGGATGGCTATGGAAATGCCATAATAGGTAGGTATGGTGGCTATTTCTAGGAAGGTAAATGGTGGGTTTAATGCACCGGCGAAAGTTGTGCGGTACTAGAGAGGCTAGCAAAGGTGGAAGGGTGAGAATGTGTATAATCCATGGACTCAACATTAGTCATAAAGAACTCACATACTTATTGCAAAAATTTATTAGCCATCAAAGCAAAGTACTAATATGCATGCTCCTAGGGGGATAGATTGGTAGGAAAAGACCATCGCTCGTCCCCGACCGTCACTCATAAGAAAGACAATCAAAAATAAATCATGATCTAACTTCAACACATGACGACTCACCATACGTGCATGCTTCGGGAATCACAAACTTTAACACAAATATTCTTACTAATCCACAATTACTCACTAGCATGACTCTAATATCACCATCTTTATATCTCAAAAAAACGCAAGGAATCAAACTTCTCATATATTAAACGATCTTCATGAAAGTTTTTATTATATCCCTCTTGAATACCCATCATATTATGACTAAATTCATAACCCAAGAAAATTGCCATACTATCTTCAAGACTCTCAAAATAATATAAGTAAAGCATGAGAGTTAATCAATTTCTACAAAATAAAACCACTGCCGTGCTCTAAAAGATATAAGTGAAACACTAGAGCAACCGCCTAGCTCAAAACATATAAGTGAAGCACTAGAGCAACAACCTAGCTCAAAAGATATAAGTGAAGCACATAGAGTATCCTAATAAATTCACGATAAATGTGTGTCCCTCTCAAAAGGCGTGTACAGAAAGGATGATTGTGGCAAACTAAAAATCAAAGACTCATACAATACAAGACTCTCCAAGCAAAACACATATCATGTGGTGAATAAAAATATAGCCTCAAGTAATTTTACCGATGGATTAAAGACGAAAGAGGGGATGCCACCCGGGGCGTACCCAAGCTTAGATGCTTGGTTGTCCTTGAATATTACCTTGGGGTGCCTTGGGCACCCCCAAGCTTAGGCTCTCACCACTCCTTATTCCGTAGTCCATCAAAACTTTGCCCAAAAATTGAAAACTTCACAGCACAAAACTCAACAGAAAACTCGTAAGCTTCGTTAGTATAATGAAACAAATCATCACTTAAGGTACTGTTGTGAACACTTTCTGAATTTATAATGATATTATATCTACTGTATTCCAACTTCTCCATGGTTCATTCCCTTCGATACTACCCATAAATTCATCAGAATAAGCAAACATCACATAAAAAACAGAATCTGTCAAAAATAGAACAGTCTGCGAAGATCTGAATTGTTCTCATACTTATGTAACTCTAAAAATTCCGGAAAAATAGGAAAACGTAGGAAATTTGTATATAAATCTTCTGTAAAAAAATTCAGATCCAGAACACGTTCCTATGAATTTTCAAAATTCTTCTACTATACGCAAAAGTTTCTGTTTTTCAGCAAGATCAAATCAACTATCACCATAGATCATCCCAAAGGCTGTACTTGGCTCAAACACTAACTAAAACACTTAAACACAATTGATACAGAAGTAATATTGTGTATTTATTGTAAAACAGATAAAACACAAAAAACACAAAATAAAATTGGGTTGACTCCCAACAAGCGCTATTGTTTTACGCCCCTAGCTAGGCATGATGATTTCAATGATGCTCACATAAAAGTAAAGAATTGAAACATAACGGGAGCATCATGAAGCATATGACTTGCAAATTTAAGCCTAACCCACTTCCTATGCATAGGGATTTTGTGAGCAAACAATTCATGGGAACAAGAATAAACTAGCATAGGAAGGCAAAACAAGCATAACTTCAAGACTTTCAACACATAGAGAGGAAACTTGATATTATTGCAATATATAAAAGCATATGTTCCTCCCATATAGTAACTTTAGTAGCATCATGAATGATTTGGACAATATAACTATCACATAAATCATTCTTTTCATGATCCACATGCATAAAAAATTGTTACTCTTGACATAAGCAAATTTCTTCTTATTCAGAATAATGGGATTATCATATGAAACTCGAATACTATAAATTGTTTCCACATTAAAAGAGCAAAATTATGACAATAACTATCAGTAGTTTTTATAACATAAGTATCACCACAATAATCATCATAAGTAGCAACTTGGTTCTCATAGTCAATTGAAACCTCTTCCGAAATAGTGGAATCATCATTAAATAAAGTCATGAAGTCTCCAAATCCACTTTCATAATTATTACCATAAGATTGAACACCCTCCAAAATAGTGGGATCATTACTACCTAGAGTTGACACTCTTCCAAACCCACTTTCATAAATATTGCAATCATCATAAATAGGAGGCATGTAATCATCATAACAAGTTTGATCATTCAAAGTAGGGGGGCTAAAAAGATCATCTTCATCAAGCATAGCATCCCCAAGCTCGGGACAAACATTAATTGCAGCAACTAAAATCTCAAACATGTTACTCTCATCAAACATAGCATCCCCAAGCTTGTGGCTTGGCATATCATTAGAATCATGGATATTCAAAGAATTCACACTAACAACATTGCAATCATGCTCATCATTCAAAGATTTTATGCCAAACATTTTATTGCATTCTTCTTCTATCAATTGAGCATAATTTTCGGATCCATCATTTTCAAGAAAGATATGATAAAGATGAAGAATATGAGGCAACCTCAATTCTATTTTTTTGTAGTTTTCTTTTATAAACCTAACTAGCAATAAAACAAGAAACTAAAAGATTCAACTGCGAGATCTAAAGATATACCTTCAAGCACTCACCTCCCCGACAATGGCGCCAGAAAAGAGCTTGGTGTCTACTATGCAACCTTCTTCTTGTAGACTCTTGTTGGGCCTCCAAGTGCAGAGTTTTGTAGGACAATAACAATTTTCCCTCAAGTGGATGACCTAAGGTTTATCAATCTGTGGGAGGCGTAGGATGAAGATGGTCTCTCTCAAACAACGTTGTAACCAAATACAAGAAATCTCATGTGTCCCCAACACACCCAATACAAGGGAAAATTGTATAGGTGCACTAGTTCAGCAAAGAGACAGTGATACAAGTGTAGTATGGATAGTAGATATAGGTTTTTGTAATCTGAAAATATAAAAGCAGCAATGTAACTAGTAACAAAAGTGAGCAAATACGGTATTGCAATGCTTCAAAACAAGGCCTAGGGTTCATACTTTCACTAGTGCAAAGTCTCTCAACAATGATAGCATAATTGGATCACATAACAATCCCTCAACATGCAACAAAGAATCACTCCAAAGTTTCTATTGGAGAATGTAGGACAAAAACATGCATCAGCCCCTATGCATAGATTACCCCAATGTCACCTCGGGAATCCGCAAGTTGAGTGCCAAAACATACATCAAGTGAATAAGTAGAACATCCCATTGTCACCACAGATATCCCATCGCAAGACATACATCAAGTGTTCTCAAATCCAATATTCAATCCAACATAACGAAACCTCATAGAGCAAGACTCAATTCATCACAACAAGATAGAGGGGGAGAAACACCATATGATCCAACTATGATAACAAAGCTCGCGACACATCAAGATCGTGTCAAATCAAGAACACAAGAGAGAGGGAGAGAGAGAGAGAGAGAGAGAGAGAGATCAAACACATAGCTACTGGTACATACCCTCGGCCCCGAGGGTGAAATACTCCCTTCTCATCATGGAGACCACCGGGATGATGAAGATGGCCTCCAGTGATGATTTCCCCCTCCGGCAGGGTGTCGGGACGGTTCCTGATTGGTTTTTCATGGATGCAGAGGCTTACGGCGGCAGAACTTCTCATCTGGGGTTCCTTTTGGAGGTTTCTATATTTATAAGAATTTTTAGCGTCGGAAACAAGTCAGGGGGTGCCCGAGGAGCCCACAAGCCGGGGGCACGCCCTAGGGAGGTGGGCGCATCCCCTAGGCTTGTGGCCTCCTCGGTCACTTCCTGGCCCAACTCCAATGCTTCGGGGGTCTCTTTTGGTCCATAAAATCACCATAAATTTTTAGCTCATTCCGAGAAACTTTATTTTTGCACAAAAAATGACACCACGGTAGTTCTGCTGAAAACAGCGTCCGGGTTAGTTCAAATCTAATCATACAAAAACCATATAAAATTGTTGTAAACATGGCATGAATACGTCATAAATTATAGATACGTTGGAGACGTATCAATAGACCTTAGGTCATCCACTTGAGGGAAAATTTCTACTGTCCTACAAAACTTTGCGGTTGGAGGCCCAATACGAGTCTCCAAGAGTAAATTTTGTACTAGACATCATGATCACCCAGGAACAATATGAAGATGCATAACGGGTTTGGATCAATGATCGTAACCGACTCCAGAAGTGCAGAATAGTAGACAAGTCGGTGTAGATCATACTTGGAGTCCCTCAAACGTTGATGACGATCCCGCGGACCGCCCACGAATGATCCCTCGAACAAAAGACCGAAAGATCGACCTCTTTACTTGGTTGCAAGCAGTGGCGGAGCCAGGATTGACCGACGCCCCAGGCAAGAAACCAAGGGTCAAAAAATAACTCCCTCCCCCCTGAAAAATTAAATTTCAAAGCACATAAAAGTCACGCAGGGGGCGATGACGGCGACGCGTCTTCGGCTCGCTTCTGTGTTTGTAGTCGTTGCTAGGTAGTCTATGAACCTGGATGTAATTTTTATTATATCTGGTGTTCGTTTTATTGACATGATTGAAGATGAATAGATCGAAACATTTTCCAAAAAAAGTATAATTTTGAATTGCAAATCGGTGCATTCAGGCAATTTTTTTTAACTTAGCTGGTTTAATAACAAATGCGAAATGTGAATTACTAAACCAGATTCCACATTTATGTTCTCTACAGAACTACAAAACTAAGGACTACAATATGAAAAGGGAAAAGCATTAAGAATTAAAGATCTTTTCTCAATCAAGCATCAAATAGTGGCAACTAGCAAGAGAAATTCCCCGCAAAAGAAATCTAGCAAGAAAAAAATGGGATTTGGAAATAGTGGCTAGCAAGAGAATGTTGGAAATATGCCCTAGAGGCAATAATAAAAGGATTATTATTATATTTCCTTGTTCATGATAATTGTCTTTATTCATGCTATAATTGTATTATCTGGAAATCGTAATACACATGTGAATACATAGACCATAATATGTCCCTAGTAAGCCTCTAGTTGACTAGCTCGTTGATCAACAGATAGTCATGGTTTCCTGACTATGGACATTAGATGTCGTTGATAACGGGATCACATCATTAGGAGAATGATGTGATGGACAAGACCCAATCCTGAGCATAGCACAAGATCGTGTAGTTCGTTTTGCTAGAGCTTTTCCAATGTCAAGTATCTTTCCTTAGACCATGAGATCGTGTAACTCCCGGATACCGTAGGAGTGCTTTGGGTGTACCAAACGTCACAACGTAACTGGGTGACTATAAAGGTGCACTACAGGTATCTCCAAAGTGTCTGTTGGGTTGACACGGATCGAGACTGGGATTTGTCACTCCGTATAACGGAGAGGTATCACTGGGCCCACTCGGTAGTGCATCATCATAATGAGCTCAAAGTGACCAAGTGTCTGGTCACGGGATCATGCATTACGGTACGAGTAAAGTGACTTGCCGGTAACGAGACTGAACGAGGTATTGGGATATCGACGATCGAGTCTCGGGCAAGTAACATACCGTCTGACAAAGGGAATAGTATACGGGGTTGCTTGAATCCTCGACATCGTTGTTCATCCGATGAGATCATCGAGGAGTATGTGGGAGCCAACATGGGTATCCAGATCCTGCTATTGGTTATTGACCGAAGAGCCATCTCGGGCATGGCTACATGTCTCCCGAACCCGTAGGGTCTACACACTTAAGGTTCGGTGACGCTAGGGTTGTATGAATATGAGTATGCAACAAACCGAATGTTGTTCGGAGTCCCGGATGAGATACCGGACGTCACGAGGAGTTCTGGAATGGTCCGGAGGTAAAGAAAACTATGTAGGAAGTGTTGTTTCGGTCATTGGGAAAGTTTGGGGGTCACCCGGTATTCTACCAGGACCACCGGAAGGGTCCCGGGGGTCCATCGGGTGGGGCCACCTATCCCCGAGGGCCCCGTGGGCTGAAGTGGGAGGAGAACCCCCCCTTGGGCGCCCCCTGCGCCTAGGGATGGAAACCCTAGGTGGGGGGGCGCACCACTTGCCTTGGGGGGCACTCCACCCCCCTGGCCGCCGCCCCCTTGGGAGATTGCATCTCCCAGGGCCGGCGCCCCCCCTGGGGGCCTATATAAAGGAAGGAAAGGGGGAGGGCAGCCGCACCCTTGTGTCTTGGCGCCTCCCTCCCCTGCTACACCTCGTCCTCCTCCCGCAGCAGCTTGGCGAAGCCCTGCCGGAGTTCTGCTGCATCCACCACCACGCCGTCGTGCTGCTGGATCATCATCAACCTCTCCTTCCCCCTTGCTGGATCAAGACGGAGGAGACGTCACGCTGACCGTACGTGTGTTGAACGCGGAGGTGCCGTCCGTTCGGCGCTAGGATCTCCGGTGATAGGATCACGATGAGAACGACTACTTTAACCCCGTTCTTTTGAACGCTTCCGCTCGCGATCTACAAAGTGGTATGTAGATGCATCTCTCCTTTCACTCGTTGCTTAGATGAACTCATAGATGGATCTTGGTGAAACCATAGGAAATTTTTTATTTTCTGCAACGTTCCCCAACAGTGGCATCATGAGCTAGGTCTATGCGTAGTTCTCTATTGCACGAGTAGAACACAATTTTGTTGTGGGCGTAGATCTTGTCAACTTGCTTGCCGCTACTAGTCTTTTCTTGCTTCAGCGGTATTGTGGGATGAAGCGGCCCGGACCGACCTTACACGTACGCTTACGTGAGACAGGTTCCACCGACTGACATGCACTAGTTGCATAAGGTGGCTAGCGGGTGTCTGTCTCTCCTACTTTAGTTGGAGCGGATTCGACGAAATGGGTCCTTATGAAGGGTAAATAGAAGTTGAGAAAATCACGTTGTGGTTATTCGTAGGTAAGAAAACGTTCTTGCTAGAACCCAATTGCAGCCACGTAAAAGATGCAACAACAATTAGAGGACGTCTAACTTGTTTTTGCAGCAATTGTCATGTGATGTGATATGGCCAGAAGTTGTGATGAATGATGAATGATATATTGTGATGTATGAGATCATGTTCTTGTAATAGGAATCACGACTTGCATGTCGATGAGTATGACAACCGGCAGGAGCCATAGGAGTTGTCTTTATTTTTTGTATGACCTGCGTGTCATTGAAGAACGCCATGTAAATTACTTTACTTTATTGCTAAACGCGTTAGCCATAGAAGTAGAAGTAGTCGTTGGCGTGACAACTTCATGAAGACACAATGATGGAGATCATGATGATGGAGATCATGGTGTCATGCCGGTGACGAAGATGATCATGGAGCCCCGAAGATGGAGATCGAAGGAGCTATATGATATTGGCCATATCATGTCACTACTATATAATTGCATGTGATGTTTATTATGTTTTATGCATCTTGTTTACTTAGAACGGCGGTAGTAAATAAGATGATCCCTTATAATAATTTCAAGAAAGTGTTCCCCCTAACTGTGCACCGTTGCTAAAGTTCGTCGTTTCGAAGCACCACGTGATGATCGGGTGTGATAGATCCTTACGTTCACATACAACGGGTGTAAGACAGATTTACACATGCAGAACACTTAGGGTTAACTTGACGAGCCTAGCATGTACAGACATGGCCTCGGAACACAAGAGACCGAAAGGTCGAACATGAGTCGTATGGAAGATACGATCAACATGGAGATGTTCACCGATGATGACTAGTCCGTCTCACGTGATGATCGGACACGGCCTAGTCGACTCGGATCGTGTAACACTTAGATGACTAGAGGGATGTCAAATCTGAGTGGGAGTTCATTCAATAATTTGATTAGATGAACTTAATTATCATGAACTTAGTCTAAAACTTTTGCAAAATATGTCTTGTAGATCAAATGGCCAACGCTCATGTCAACATGAACTTCAACGCGTTCCTAGAGAAAACCAAGCTGAAAGATGATGGCAGCAACTATTCGGACTGGGTCCGGAACCTGAGGATCATCCTCATAGCAGCCAAGAAAGCATATGTCCTAGATGAACCGCTAGGTGAAGCACCCATCCCAGAGAACCAAGACGTTATGAACGTTTGGCAGTCACGTGCTGATGATTACTCCCTCGTTCAGTGCGGCATGCTTTACAGCTTAGAACCGGGGCTCCAAAAGCGTTTTGAGAAACACGGAGCATATGAGATGTTCGAGGAGCTGAAAATGGTTTTTCAAGCTCATGCCCGGGTCGAGAGATATGAAGTCTCCGACAAGTTCTATAGTTGTAAGATGGAGGAAAACAGTTCTGTCAGTGAGCACATACTCAAAATGTCTGGGTTGCACAACCGCCTGTCCCAGCTGGAGATCAACCTCCCGGACGAGGCGGTCATTGACAGAATCCTTCAGTCGCTCCCACCGAGCTACAAGAGCTTTGTGTTGAACTACAATATGCAGGGGATGGTGAAGACCATTCCTGAAGTATTTTCAATGCTGAAGTCAGCAGAGGTTGAAATCAAGAAAGAACATCAAGTGTTGATGGTCAATAAGACCACTAAGTTCAAGAAGGGCAAGGGTAAGAAGAACTTCAAGAAGGACGGCAAAGATGTTGCCGCGCCCGGTAAGCCAGTTGCCGGGAAGAAGTCAAAGAATGGACCCAAGCCTGAGACTGAGTGCTTTTATTGCAAGGGGAAGGGTCACTGGAAGCGGAACTGCCCCAAATACTTAGCGGACAAGAAGGCCGGCAACACTAAAGGTATATTTGATATACATGTAATTGATGTGTACCTTACCAGTACTCGTAGTAACTCCTGGGTATTTGATACCGGTGTCGTTGCTCATATTTGTAACTCACAGCAGGAGCTGCGGAATAAGCGGAGACTGGCGAAGGACGAGGTGACGATGCGCGTCGGGAATGGTTCCAAGGTCGATGTGATCGCCGTCGGCACGCTACCTCTACATTTACCCACGGGATTAGTTATGAACCTCAATAATTGTTATTTAGTGCCAAGTTTGAGCATGAACATTGTATCTGGATCTCGTTTAATACGAGATGGCTACTCATTTAAATCCGAGAATAATGGTTGTTCTATTTATATGAGAGATATGTTTTATGGTCATGCCCCGATGGTCAATGGTTTATTCTTAATGAATCTCGAACGTAATGTTACACATATTCATAGCGTGAATACCAAAAGATGTAAAGTTGATAACGATAGTCCCACATACTTGTGGCACTGCCGCCTTGGTCACATTGGTGTCAAGCGCATGAAGAAGCTCCATGCTGATGGACTTTTAGAGTCTCTCGATTATGAATCATTTGACACATGCGAACCATGCCTCATGGGCAAAATGACCAAGACTCCGTTCTCCGGAACAATGGAGCGAGCAACCAACTTATTGGAAATCATACATACCGATGTGTGCGGTCCAATGAGCGTTGAGGCTCGCGGAGGATATCGTTATGTTCTCACTCTCACTGATGACTTGAGTAGATATGGGTATGTCTACTTAATGAAACACAAGTCTGAAACCTTTGAAAAGTTCAAGGAATTTCAGAATGAGGTAGAGAATCAACGTGACCGAAAGATAAAGTTCCTACGATCAGATCATGGAGGAGAATACTTAAGTCACGAATTTGGTACACACTTAAGGAAATGTGGAATCGTTTCACAACTCACGCCGCCTGGAACACCTCAGCGTAACGGTGTGTCCGAACGTCGTAATCGCACTCTATTGGATATGGTGCGATCTATGATGTCTCTTACCGATTTACCGCTATCATTTTGGGGATACGCTCTAGAGACAGCTACATTCACTTTAAATAGGGCACCGTCTAAATCCGTTGAGACGACACCGTATGAATTATGGTTTGGGAAGAAACCTAAGCTGTCGTTTCTAAAAGTTTGGGGATGCGATGCTTATGTCAAGAAATTACAACCTGAAAAGCTCGAACCCAAGTCGGAAAAATGCGTCTTCATAGGATACCCTAAGGAAACCATTGGGTATACCTTCTACTTAAGATCCGAGGGCAAGACCTTTGTTGCCAAGAACGGATCCTTTCTGGAAAAAGAGTTTCTCTCGAAAGAAGTAAGTGGGAGGAAAGTAGAACTCGATGAAGTACTACCTCTTGAACCGGAAAGTAGTGCAGCTCAGGAAAATGTTCCTGTGGTGCCTACACCAACTGGAGAGGAAATTAATGATTATGATCAAGGTACTTCGGATCAAGTTGCTACTGAACCTCGTAGGTCCACAAGGACACGTTCCACACCAGAGTGGTATGGCAACCCTGTCCTGGAAATCATGTTGTTAGACAACGGTGAACCTTCGAACTATGAAGAAGCGATGGCGGGCCCAGATTCCAACAAATGGCTTGAAGCCATGCAATCCGAGATAGAATCCATGTATGAAAACAAAGTATGGACTTTGACAGACTTGCCCGATGATCGGCGAGCGATAGAAAACAAATGGATCTTTAAGAAGAAGACGGACGCGGATGGTAATATTACCATCTATAAAGCTCGACTTGTCGCTAAGGGTTATCGACAAGTTCAAGGGGTTGACTACGATGAGACTTTCTCTCCCGTAGCGAAGCTGAAGTCCGTCCGAATCATGTTAGCAATTGCCGCATACTATGATTATGAGATATGGCAGATGGACGTCAAAACGGCATTCCTTAACGGGCATCTTAAGGAAGAACTGTATATGATGCAGCCGGAGGGTTTTGTCGATCCTAAGAATGCTAACAAAGTATGCAAGCTCCAGCGATCCATTTATGGGCTGGTGCAAGCATCTCGGAGTTGGAACATTCGTTTTGATGAGATGATCAAAGCGTTTGGGTTTATGCAGACTTATGGAGAAGCCTGCGTTTACAAGAAAGTGAGTGGGAGCTCTGTAGCATTTCTCATATTATATGTAGATGACATACTTTTGATGGGAAATGATATAGAACTTTTGGACAGCATTAAGGCCTACTTGAATAAGTGTTTTTCAATGAAGGACCTTGGAGAAGCTGCTTACATATTAGGCATCAAGATCTATAGGGATAGATCGAGACGCCTCATAGGTCTTTCACAAAGCACATACCTTGATAAGATTTTGAAGAAGTTCAAAATGGATCAGTCCAAGAAAGGGTTCTTGCCTGTATTGCAAGGTGTGAGATTGAGCTCGGCTCAATGCCCGACCACGGCAAAAGATAAAGAAGAGATGAGTGTCATCCCCTATGCTTCAGCCATAGGATCTATTATGTATGCCATGCTGTGTACCAGACCTGATGTAAACCTTGCCGTAAGTTTGGTAGGAAGGTACCAAAGTAATCCTGGCAAGGAACACTGGACAGCGGTCAAGAATATCCTAAAGTACCTGAAAAGGACAAAGGACATGTTTCTCGTTTATGGAGGTGACGAAGAGCTCGCCGTAAAGGGTTACGTCGACGCTAGCTTCGACACAGATCTGGATGACTCTAAGTCACAAACCGGATACGTGTATATGTTGAATGGTGGAGCAGTAAGCTGGTGCAGCTGCAAGCAGAGCGTCGTGGCGGGATCTACATGTGAAGCGGAGTACATGGCAGCCTCGGAGGCAGCGCATGAAGCTATTTGGGTGAAGGAGTTCATCACCGACCTAGGAGTCATACCCAATGCGTCGGGGCCGATCAAACTCTTCTGTGACAACACTGGAGCTATTGCCCTTGCCAAGGAGCCCAGGTTTCACAAGAAGACCAGGCACATCAAGCGTCGTTTCAACTCCATCCGTGAAAATGTTCAAGATGGAGACATAGATATTTGCAAAGTACATACGGATCTGAATGTCGCAGATCCGTTGACTAAACCTCTCTCGCGAGCAAAACATGATCAACACCAGAACTCTATGGGTGTTCGATTCATCACAATGTAACTAGATTATTGACTCTAGTGCAAGTGGGAGACTGTTGGAAATATGCCCTAGAGGCAATAATAAAAGGATTATTATTATATTTCCTTGTTCATGATAATTGTCTTTATTCATGCTATAATTGTATTATCCGGAAATCGTAATACACGTGTGAATACATTGACCATAATATGTCCCTAGTAAGCCTCTAGTTGACTAGCTCGTTGATCAACAGATAGTCATGGTTTCCTGACTATGGACATTAGATGTCGTTGATAATGGGATCACATCATTAGGAGAATGATGTGATGGACAAGACCCAATCCTAAGCATAGCACAAGATCGTGTAGTTCGTTTTGCTAGAGCTTTTCCAATGTCAAGTATCTTTCCTTAGACCATGAGATCGTGTAACTCCCGGATACCGTAGGAGTGCTTTGGGTGTACCAAACGTCACAACGTAACTGGGTGACTATAAAGGTGCACTACAGGTATCTCCGAAAGTGCCTGTTGGGTTGACACGGATCGAGACTGGGATTTGTCACTCCGTATAACGGAGAGGTATCACTGGGCCCACTCGGTAGTGCATCATCATAATGAGCTCAAAGTGACCAAGTGTCTGGTCACGGGATCATGCATTACGGTACGAGTAAAGTGACTTGCCGGTAACGAGACTGAACGAGGTATTGGGATACCGACGATCGAGTCTCGGGCAAGTAACATACCGTCTGACAAAGGGAATAGTATACGGGGTTGCTTGAATCCTCGACATCGTGGTTCATCCGATGAGATCATCGAGGAGTATGTGGGAGCCAACATGGGTATCCAGATCCCGCTGTTGGTTATTGACCGGAGAGCCATCTCGGTCATGTCTACATGTTTCCCGAACCCGTAGGGTCTACACACTTAAGGTTCGGTGACGCTAGGGTTGTATGAATATGAGTATGCAGCAAACCGAATGTTGTTCGGAGTCCCGGATGAGATCCCAGACGTCACGAGGAGTTCCGGAATGGTCCGGAGGTAAAGAAAACTATATAGGAAGTGATGTTTCGGCCATCGGGAAAGTTTCGGGGTCACCCGGTATTGTACCGGGACCACCGGAAGGGTCCCGGGGGTCCACCGGGTGGGGCCACCTATCCCCGAGGGCCCCGTGGGCTGAAGTGGGAGGGGAACCAGCCCCTAGTGGGCTGGTGCGCCCCCCTTGGGGCCCCCTGCGCCTAGGATTGGAAACCCTAGGTGGGGGGCGCACCACTTGCCTTGGGGGGCACTCCACCCCCCCCCCCTGGCCGCCGCCCCCTTGGGAGATTGCATCTCCCAGGGCCGGCGCCCCCCCCCCTGGGGGCCTATATAAAGGAGAGCAAGGGGGAGGGCAGCCTCACCCTTGTGTCTTGGCACCTCCCTCCCCTGCTACACCTTGTCCTCCTCCCGCAGCAGCTTGGCGAAGCCCTGCCGGAGTTCTGCTGCATCCACCACCACGCCGTCGTGCTGCTGGATCATCATCAACCTCTCCTTCCCCCTTGCTGGATCAATACGGAGGAGACGTCACGCTGACTGTACGTGTGTTGAATGCGGAGGTTCCGTCCGTTCGGTGCTAGGATCTCCGGTGATAGGATCACGACGAGAACGACTACTTTAACCCCGTTCTTTTGAACGCTTCCGCTCGCGATCTACAATGTGGTATGTAGATGCATCTCTCCTTTCACTTGTTGCTTATATGAACTCATAGATGGATCTTGGTGAAACCGTAGAAATTTTTTATTTTCTGCAACGTTCCCCAACAGAGAAATCTCTTCATCAACTAGCCTAACACGGGCTATGTACGCTACGTCAAAAGATCTTCCTTTTCTGGTAAAAAAGACTTGTTTTTTTAGACAATAAAAAGAAGATTCTCGTACGCTACGTACCAGCAGCATAGACCCTTCTGTTTTTCTTGTTTTCGTTCACTTTTTTCTTATTGGGCTGGCCAATGGCCATTGCCTGGGCTGCCTGGGGCCCAGATCCTACCATGGTTGCAAGCATACGATCTTCATGATCCAGCAGCGCTTCACCGTCCAAAGCTAATCATCGCTAGAGAATTAGAGGGAAGATATTAAAACCACACGTGGATTCTAATTATGAGGATTAGAGGTGGCTAGGGCTAGCTCTAATTGATCAACTAGGACAAATAATAACTAGAAGTCGATCAACTAGAAGAGGCTCCAAAATTTGTGTGTCCAATAGAGCAAAATCCCCTACTATATATAGGTTAGAGGGGAGCGAGAGGGAAGACATCAAGGGGGGAGTCCCCCCCTTGGTGTGCTGGCCTAGGGAGAGGAGTAGGACTCCTCCCCAAATCCAATTCGGGCCCCCCTTAAAAGGAAAGGGGGGCGCCTTCCTACTTGGGCCCTTGTGGCTCAAGTTGCCTTCCATCTCTTGGCTTTTTTAGGCCCATTGATATTTAAATTAAATATAAAATGTTATAAATATTTTCAGACCATTTTATATATATATATATATATATATATATATAATTTAACATCTCGGGAAAAAAATCCACCTATATATATTAATTGGTAAGCCGGTATTACCCTATACTCACCGAAACCCTTCCGGTTACCTCGAAACACTTTCGGAACCTGTCAGAACTATTCTGAATACTAAGGAAACAATATCACAAATATATTCTCATTACTCCCGTACCACTAACACTTAGCAGATCGTTATTACCTTAAGCTTGTGACCCATAGGTTCGGTAAATCACAGACATGAACAAAACCCCTTCGTTCAATGGCCGATAGCGGAACCATGGACATCCATATCGATCCCTATGATTACGCGATTGATATTCGAGTGAACCTTTGGTTATCATGTGATGTTCCCTTTGCTTCACGTTACTTTTAAAAACCCGGTGTGTATCGGTATCTTCCTGAGCAATCACCATGCTCACTATACCATTGCTCCCGTTACCGGTTTTGTTCTTGTTTCTCGTTGACGTGTTCCGGCATCCCCGTGATGTAGTCACGTATGTTTGGCTAGACGATGATGGATGTCGACACACCAAGAGAGCCCTAATAATATCTCTCCATCGCCGGAGGAGCAAATCCCACTCTCGAGCTATCTGGTCACTTGTCAAACTTTCTGGTGAACCTAAAAGTTGTCGTTATGATCACCTTGTTACAGATGATGTTTGAGCAACCCCAAAGCCCACCGTCTGGTAGGAAGTGGCCGAGACACTCTCATGGTCCAAGGAACTAAAACACATGCTAACACTCCGTCTTATAACAGATGATTCCAGATGATATAATCACAAACTATAACAGACAAGTATTAGGTCGATTCAATATGACCGTTCTTCTAACGTCATACCCTCAATGTTGTTTTTGGACTATCATTACACTTAATGATATCCTAAGATCCGGAAAACATGATCACCAACAACACTTGAGCCAGTCTAAGAGGCGAGACCGGGAATCTATTGTTATTGTTTGTTACTTCACATGTGCATATGAGTTTTCCACTGAATCGCATATTCCAGGATCATAGAAGTTATAGCATGAAATATAAACTCTTAGTTATGATTAATGGAAATATAATAATACAATATTATTGCCTCTAGGGCATATTTCCAATAGTCCCCAACTTGTAGTAGAATCACTAATCTAGCTGCATAGTATTAAACACCTATGGCTTATCTGGTGTTGCTCATGCTTTCCTTGTGGTAGAGCCCTTGTCATTAGTTTTGAGATATTCAAAACACTATCATATTTGTGTTAGTCTTGTCTAATTTTAGGACCTCTATCCATCTTGCTTTGAGCTATAACATTTTATTCAAAATAAAACATCATTGGACTCACTGCACTTAGGAATCACACCAACTATATCGAGACTCTTCTTGATTATATTCATAATATATTGTAATTAGTTTCATCATACTTTGGATCCACCCATTTAAATCAAGACTCTTCTTGACTGGCCATATTAACAATACAATGTTTATGGGTTACTTACAACTTTTGTAACATCCAAATATATCAAGACATTTCCTGTTTCAGACAATATTGAAACATCTAATGTTTTCAAAACACATACCGTTATAGAATCAACAATATTGTTCATAAAATATTTCTAAGTAATTATCATGGCCCAATTATATCAACCATGAAGTTGATATTCATATATTCTCAATAATGAACTTTAACTTCATATTCTCAAAATATTATATTTATTGTTTTGAGATCCTTCATATCCGTTACTAACACTTAGTAAAACTTTTTGGCCCTTTTATATGTCATTCATCTACCCATGCTTATCAATTTATTCTCATAAGCATCTAGCTATATGGAATTGAGAGAAAATATTTTTCCCTATTTAAACTTTTGTCGAAATATATGAACTTATTTTAGCTCAATCAGACATTTTGATCTATCTTTATAGATTCTTTTATGCCCAATATTTTGCTTTTAAAATTTGAAGGAAAATATGTTTCAAAACCATTTTGTTTGTGCTCAGAAGATTTATATTATTTCCATTCCATAAATGTCATATATATATGAGAATAGAAATACTATAAGCTTCCACTGATTTTTACACATATACACAAAATACTTTTATCTTTTTGACAAGACCAAAACTCAATGCCAGCTCACTTGTTATAATCTTCAAAAACTCTTTTGAAGTTTGCACATTTATCCGGTGTCCTGAGGATTTAAAAAAAATCTGGTTGTATCATTCATACACCTTTCCTATTTAGGAAACTTGTTTGGATATCCATTCTATTTACTTCATACTCTTTGAAGTACAAACCAAGTTCTAAACTTGTTTATTATGCATGAAAATTAACAACTAAGTTCTAAACTTAATTGTATATGAATTTTATTATGGTGTGCATGGCTATGAGCCATTCCTTTGAGTTGGACACCGCCATCGCTTCCCTATAGTATACTAGTTCATATTCTCCCAAGATGAATATCTCATTGTGAAATTTCAAAAAAAATCAATGATATTCCTGATTTGCATACTCCTATTACAAGCTTTAGAGTTTCTACATCCAGTATAGTAACTTGCAGCTTATTTTGAATCTATTGGAACAACTTCCGGTTTGTTAATCATGCTTATTACCATTTAGTGATTCAATAATCCTTTCTAAGCTGTAATGTCATCCCACTTATTTTTTGACAAGTAAACTCTTTCTTGAAAAAAAACATCTACGAAAAACACTTTGCCTTTTGAACATTTCATTGGAAGGAATTAAAATCATGTTTTGAGATATCCTACAATTCAACATGTATCTGGTTTATAAATTCCATAACTCATATGGTTTCTATTAGCCAGACTAATATGTAGTGCTCTGTTTAGTGCATATCTTGATGTTTCAATTGTACCCCAACTTTTTTTATAAAAGCAGATGGTAATTGAATAATTCCACAATTATTCGAGTGTTTTGCTAAACATATGACTCAGATAGTTTTTCTTCAATATTGAAGAATCATTTTATCTTTTGTCATAATGATCCTTATCTTCATTATAAAATATTTGAACTCTTCAAATAATATATTCTAAAATTCCTTTGAACTATTCAAATATTTCAGATTTTAAAGTAAATTATATTTACCTATCTTTTAATGAAGCATCATTATCCACCATGCCCTATGTTATTCATCGGACCTTATACATCACTATGTATTTGATTTATTAATCAAGATATTTCAATACTTCATCTATATGAAGATTATTTTCCAATATAACCAAGCAGTGCCACATTTAAGTGGAGCTCATCGGTGAAAGAACATGTGGTGCCCCCATGTGTGGTTTTGGTAATTGATGACATTCTCTATGGACTAATGGTTGCATTGAGTTATATTTGAAGGATTTGTCCATAGGCATTTCTTGAAGTCCATGTGTTGGTTTCAAGGATTTTATGAGTTGACCAAGGTGCTATTAAGGAATTATCCAAAGATTGGTCGTGTGAGTGTTGAGCTTATTGGAAGCATGTCTTGAAGAAGAAGATTGTGTGATCATTCATGTTTACCTTCAAGACATCATCCAAATGAAGAGAGTTGGAAGGTGTCAAGGTTGATCAAGACTAAATCAAGAGTGAATCAAGTTGATCAACACACAAAACGCACAAGATGTACTGAGAGGGATCAAATGTTGGGGAACGCGGTAATTTCAAAAAAATCCTACGATCACGCAAGATCTATCTATGTGATGCATAGCAACCAGAGCGGAGAGTGTGTCCACGTACCCTCGTAGATCGAAAGCGGAAGTGTTTAGTTAACGCGGTTGATGTAGTCGAACGTCTTCGCGGTCCAACCGATCCAAGCACCGAACGTACGGCACCTCCGCGTTCAGCACACGTTCAGCTCGGTGACGTCCCTCGTACTCTTGATCCAGTTGAGGCCGAGGGAGAGTTTCGTCAGCACGACGGCGTGGTGACGGTGATGATGAAGTTACCGGTGAAGGGCTTCGCCTAAGCACTACGACGATATGACCGAGGTGTGTAACTGTGGAGGGGGGCATCGCACACGACTAAAACAATTGTCAACTTGTGTGTCTTTGGGGTGCCCCCTTCCCCCGTATATAAAGGAGGGGAGGAGGAGGCCGGCGGCCAACAAGGGGCGCGCCAAGGGGAAGGATTCCTACTCCTAGTAGGAGTAGGTCTCCCACCTTTCCTAGTCCAAGAAGGAGAAGAGGGGGGAGAAGGAGGTGGAGAGAAGGAAGGAGAGGGGGCCCGCCGCCCCTTCCCCTTGTCCAATTCGGACTGGGTCAAGGGAGGTCGTGCGCCACCTCCTGGCTGCCTTCTCTCTTCTCCACTAACGTCCATGAGGCCCAATAGCTTCCCGGGGGGGGGGGTCCGGTAACCCCCGGTACTCCGGTTATATCCTAAACTTCTCCGGAACACTTCCGGTGTCCGAATATAGTCGTCCAATATATCAATCTTTATGTCTCGGCCATTTCGAGACTCCTTGTCATGTCCGTGATCACATCCGGGACTCCGAACAATCTTTGGTTCATCATATCACATAAACTCATAATACCAATCGTCATCGAACATTAAGCGTGCGGACCCTACGTGTTCGAGAACTATGTAGACATGACCGAGACACATCTCTGGTCAATAACCAATAGCGGAACCTGGATGCTCATATTGGTTCCTACATATTCTACGAAGATCTTTATCGGTCAAACCGCATAACAACATACGTTGTTCCCTTTGTCATCGGTATGTTACTTGCCCAAGATTCGATCGTTGGTATCTCAATACCTAGTTCAATCTCGTTACCGGCAAGTCTCTTTACTCGTTCTGTAATACTTCATTCCACAACTAACTCATTAGTCACAATGCTTGCAAGGCTTATAGTGATGAGTATTACCAAGAGGGCCGAGAGATACCTCTCCAAAATATGGAGTGACAAATCATAATCACGATCTATGCCAACCCAACAAACACCTTCGGAGACACCTGTAGAGCACCTTTATAATCACCCATTTACGTTGTGACGTTTGGTAGCACACAAATTGTTCCTCCGGTATTCGGGAGTTGCATAATCTCATAGTTTGAGGAACTGGTATAAGTCGTGAAGAAAGCAGTAGCAATGAAACTAACGCGATCATAATGCTAAGGTAACGGATGGGTCATGTTCATCACATCATTCTCCTAATGATGTGATCCCGTTCATCAGATGACAACACATGTCTATGTTTAGGAAACATAACCATCTTTGATTAACGAGCTAGTCAAGTAGAGGCATACTAGGGACTATATGTTTTGTCTATGTATTCACACATGTACTAAGTTTCCAGTTAATACAATTCTAGCATGAATAATAAACATTTATCATGAATTAAGGAAATAAATAATGACTTTATTATTTCCTCTAGGGCATATTTCCTTCAGTCTCCCACTTGCACTAGTGTTAATAATCTAGATTACATATTAATGATTCTAACACCCATGGAGCTTTGGTGCTGATCATGTTTTGCTCGTGAGAGAGGCTTAGTCAACGGGTCTACAACATTCAGATCCGTGTGTATCTTGCAAATCTCTATGTCCCCTTCCAACACTTGATGACGGATGTAATTGAAGCGTCTCTTGATGTGCTTGGTTCTCTTGTGAAATCTGGATTCCTTTGCCAAGGCAATTGCACCAGTATTGTCACAAAAGATTTTCATTGGACCCGATGCACTAGGTATGACACCTAGATCAGATATGAACTCCTTCATCCAAACTCCTTTCTTTGCCGCTTCCGAAGCAGCAATGTACTCCGCTTCACACGTAGATCCCGCCACGACGCTCTGCTCGGAACTGCACTAACTGACAGCTCCTCCATTCAATAAAAATACATACCCAGTTTGTGACTTAGAGTCATCCGGATCAGTGTCAAAGCTTGCATCGACGTAACTGTTTACGATGAGCTCTTTTTCACCTCCATAAACGACAAACATATCCTTAGTCCTTTTCAGGTATTTCAGGATGTTCTTGGCCGTTGTCCAGTGCTCCACTCCGGGATTACTTTGGTACCTCCCTGCTATGCTTATAGCAAGACATACATCAGGTCTAGTACATAGCATTGCATACATGATAGAACCTATGGCTGAAGCATAGGGAATGACTTTCATTTTCTCTCTATCTTCTGCAGTGGTCGGGCATTGAGTCTGACTCAACTTCACACCTTATAACACAGGCAAGAACCCTTTCTTTGACTGATCCATTTTGAACTTCTTCAAAACTTTATCAAGGTATGTGCTTTGTGAAAGTCCAATTAAGCATCTTGATCTATCTCTATAGATCTTGATGCCCAATATGTAAGCAGCTTCGAGGTCTTTCATAGAAAAACTCTTATTCATGTATCCCTTTATGCTATCCAGAAATTCTATATCATTTCCAGTCAACAATATGTCATCTACATATAAGATAATAAATACTACAGAGCTCCCACTCACTTTCTTGTAAATACATGCTTCTCCAAAAGTCTGTATAAAACCATATGCTTTGATCACACTATCAAAACGTTTATTCCAACTCTGAGAGGCTTGCCCCAGTCCATAAATGGATCGCTGGAGCTTGCACACTTTGTTAGCACCCTTTGGATCGACAAAACCTTTCGGTTGCATCATATACAACACTTCTTCCAGAAATCCATTTAGGAATGCAGTTTTGACATCCATTTGCCAAATTTCATAATTATAAAATGCAGCAATTGCTAACATGATTCGGATAGACTTAAGCATTGCTACGGGTGAGAAAGTCTCATCGTAGTCAACTCCTTGAACTTGTCGAAAACCTTTTGCAACAAGTCGAGCTTTGTAAACAGTGACATTCCCGTCTGTGTCGGTCTTCTTCTTAAAGATCCATTTATTTTCTATGGCTTGCCGATCATCGAGCAAGTTCACCAAAGTCCACACTTTGTTCTCATACATGGATCCATCTCAGATTTCATGGCCTCAAGCCATTTCGCGGAATCTGGGCTCATCATCGCTTCCTCATAGTTCATAGGTTCATCATGGTCTAGTAACATGACTTCCAGAATAGGATTACCGTACCACTCTGGTGCAGATCTTACTCTGAAAGACCGAGGTTTGGTAGCAATTTGATCTGAAGCTTCATGATCATCATCATTAGCTTCCTCACTAATTGGTGTAGGAATCACTGGAACTGATTTCTGTGATGAAATACTTTCCAATAAGGGAGAAGGTACATTTACCTCATCAAGTTCTACTTTCCTCCCACTCACTTCTTTCGAGAGAAACTCCTTCTCTAGAAAGGATCCATTCTTAGCAACAAAGATTTTGCCTTCGGATCTGTAATAGAAGGTGTACCCAACAGTTTCCTTTGGATATCCTATGAAGACACGCTTCTCCGATTTGGGTTCGAGCTTATCAGGTTGAAGCTTTTTCACATAAGCATCGCAACCCCAAACTTTAAGAAACGACAACTTTGGTTTCTTGCCAAACCACAGTTCATAAGGCATCGTCTCAATGTATTTTGATGGTGCCCTATTTAAAGTTAATGTAGCCGTCTCTAAAGCATAACCCCAAAACGATAGCGGTAAATCAGTAAGAGAGATCATAGATCGTACCAGATCTAATAAAGTACGGTAACGACGTTCGGACACACCATTTCGTTGTGGTGTTCCAGGTGGCGTTAATTGTGAAACTATCCCATGTTGTTTCAAATGAAGACCAAACTCGTAACTCAAATATTCTCCTCCACGATCAGATCATAGAAACTTTATTTTCTTGTTATGATGATTTTCCACTTCACTTTGAAATTCTTTGAACTTTTCAATGTTTCAGACTTATGCTTCATTAAGTAGATATAACCATATCTGCTCAAATCATCTGTGAAGGTAAGAAAATAACGATACCCACCACGAGCATCAATACTCATTGGACCGCATACATCGGTATGTATTATTTCCAACAAGTCAGTAGCTCGCTCCGTTGTTCCGGAGAACGGAGTTTTAGTCATCTTGCCCATAAGGCACGGTTCGCAAGCACCAAGTGATTCATAATCAAGTGATTCCAAAAGTCCATCAGCATGGAGTTTCTTCATGTGCTTTACACTGATATGACCCAAATGGCAGTGCCACAAATAAGTTGCACTATCATTATTAAACTTCAATCTTTTGGTTTCAACACTATGAATATGTGTATCACTACTATCGAGATTCAACAAAAATAGACCACTCAGCAGGGGTGCATGACCATAAAAGATATTACTCATATAAATAGAACAATCATTATTCTCTGATTTAAATGAATAACCATCTCGCATCAAACAAGATCCAGATATAATGTTCATGCTCAATGCTGGCACCAAATAACAATTATTCAGGTCTAAAACTAATCCCGATGGTAGATGTAGAGGTAGCGTGCCGACCGCGATCACATCGACTTTGGAACCATTTCCCACGCGCATCGTCACCTCGTCCTTAGCCGATCTTTGCTTAATCCATAGCCCCTGTTTTGAGTTGCAAATATGAGCAACAAAACCAGTATCAAATACACAGGCGCTACTGTGAGCATTATTTAAGTACACATCAATAACATGTATATCAAATATACCTTTCACTTTTCCATCCTTCTTATCCGCCAAATACTTGGGGCGGTTCCGCTTCTAGTGACCAGTCCCTTTACAATAGAAGCACTCAATTTCAGGCTTAGGTCCAGACTTGGGTTTCTTCTCTTGAGCAGCAACCTTTTTGCCATTCTTCTTGAAGTTCCCTTTCTTTCCTTTGCCCCTTTTCTTAAAACTAGTGGTCTTGTTGACCATCAACACTTGATGCCCCTTTTTGATTTCTACCTCCGCGGCCTTTAGCATCGCGAAGAGCTCGGGAATAGTCTTGTTCATCCCTTCCATATTATAGTTCATCACGAAGCCTTTATAGCTTGGTGGCAGTGAATGAAGAACTCTGTCAATGACACAATCAACTGGAAGATCAACTCCTAGCTGAGTCAAGTGATTATGATACCCAGACATTTTGAGTATGTGTTCACTGACAGAACTATTCTCCTCCATTTTGCAGCTATAGAACTTGTTGGAGACTTCATATCTCTCAACTCGGGCATTTGCTTAAGATATTAACTTCAATTCTTAGAACATCTCATATGCTCCATGACGTTCGAAATGTCTTTGAAGTCCCGATTCTAAGCCGTAAAGCATGGCACACTAAACTATCGAGTAGTCATCAGCTTTGCTCTGCCAGACGTTCTTAACGTCATCAGTAGCATCTGTAGTAGGCCTGGCACCTGGCGGTGCTTCTAGGACGTAATTCTTCTGTGCAGCAATGAGGATAATCCACAAGTTACGGACCCTGTCCGTGTAGTTGCTGCCATCATCTTTCAGCTTAGCTTTCTCTAGGAACGCATTAAAATTCAAAGGAACGGTAGCACAGGCCATTGATCTACAACAACATAGACATGCAAAATACTATCAGGTACTAAGTTCATGATAAATTAAAGTTCAATTAATCATATTACTTAAGAACTCCCACTTAGATAGACATACCTCTAATCATCTAAGTGATCACGTGATCCAAATCAACTAAACCATGTCTGATCATCACGTGAGATGGAGTAGTTTTCAATGGTGAACATCACTATCTTGATCATATCTACTATATGATTCACACTCGAGCTTTCAGTCTCAGTGTTCCGAGGCCATATCTGCATATGCTAGGCTCGTCAAGTTTAACCCGAGTATTCTGCGTGTGCAAAACTGGCTTGCACCCGTTGTATGTAAACGTAGAGCTTATCACACCCGATCATCACGTGGTGTCTCGGCACGACGAACTGTAGCAATGGTGCATACTCGGGGAGAACACTTGTACCTTGATATTTAGTAAGGGATCATCTTATAATGCTACCGATGTTCTAAGCAAAATAAGATGCATGAAGGGTAAACATCACATGCAAACAAAATATGTGACATGATATGGCCATCATCATCTTGTGCTCATGATCTCCATCACCGAAACATCGTCATGATCTCCAACGTCACCGGCACGACACCATGATCTCCATCGTAGCGGACCCTACGGGTTCGAGAACTATGTAGACATGACCGAGACACATCTCCAGTCAATAACCAATAGCAGAACCTGGATGCTCATATTGGCTCCTACATATTGTATGAAGATCTTTATCGGTCAAACTGCATAACAACATACGTTGTTCTCTTTGTCATCGCTATGTTACTTGCCCAAGATTCGACTGTCGGTATCTCAATACCTAGTTCAATCTCGTTACCGACAAGTCTCTTTACTCGTTCCGTAATGCTTCATTCTGCAACTAACTCATTAGTCACAATGCTTGCAAGGCTTATAGTGATGAGGATTACCGAGAGGGCCCAGAGATACCTCTCCGAAACACGGAGTGACAAATCCTAATCTCGATCTATGCAACCCAACAAACACCTTAGGAGACACCTTTAGAGCACCTTTATAATCACCCATTTACGTTGTGACGTAAGGTAGCACACAAAGTGTTCCTCCGGTATTCAGGAGTTGCATAGTCTCATAGTCTGAGGAACTGGCATAAGTCATGAAGAAAGCAGTAGCAATGAAACTAACGCGATCATAATGCTAAGCTAACGGATGGGTCATGTCCATCGCATAATTCTCCTAATGATGTTATCCCGTTCATCAAATGACAACACATGTCTATGGTTAGGAAACATAACCATCTTTGATTAACGAGCTAGTCAAGTAGAGGCATACTAGGGACTATATGTTTTGTCTATGTATTCACACATGTACTAAGTTTCCAGTTAATACAATTCTAGAATGAATAATAAACATTTATCATGAATTAAGGAAATAAATAATAAATTTATTATTGCCTCTAGGGTATATTTCCTTCATCAAGTGATCCCATGGTATGGTAAGCATTGTCAATTACGCTTTGTGTACTAACCCATGATCTACGTGAGAGTTCTATGTCGGGTTAGGTTTGTTTCCATGGGTTTGCATCAAGAGGAAGATTACATCAAGTGGTAATCATCATCAAGATTGAAGTGTGCAAGTTCAAGTGGAGCATCAAGAAGAGGTCATCCTTGAAGCTTGTCGTCCATTGTGGTGTCAATGGACTTGTGAAGATGTGCCAAAGAGTGGCTCTCCCATATTGGAGTATGGGGGAGCAATCAAGTAGTCTTCACCAAGCCAACGCAACCAAGAAAGGTGGTCCAACTTGAGGGAGTCAAGATCGTCATCATCTAGCTCAAGTGGACAATGTGCAAGGCAAAGGTTTTCCCTTGATAGGTTTATGTTTTACCGGTCTCATGGTGGTTGTTGAGAGACCGGGTTATATGATAAGTTATCGTACTATCAAGGGGGACTCTCGATGAGTAGCTTGATCGTATCGTTCGTAGAGAGCTCAAACCATTGCATCCTTGCATCATCTTTCTTGGTTCTTGTTTGGTATTTCTCTTGGTGAGTTTTGGATCTTATGGTCATCTTCATGACAAGCTCGAGTTCATCGAAAATGGAGTTCACATGCATATTATATAATGTTTTTGATTTTTGGGTTTTCGCCGGTTCTCTTTGTGAGTCTTAGAGCTTATGGTCATCTTGATGACAAGCTCGAGTTCATCGAAAACGGAGTTCACATGCATCTTCTATGATGTTTTTGATGTTGGAGGTTATGCCGGTTCTTCTCTTTTGGAGGTTTCACTCCTCTATTTCTAAGGCATACCTTCCTTGCCTCTTCTTACTATAATATGAAGATGCATGACAGGTTTTGATCAACGATCGTTACCGACTCCGGGAGTGCAGCGGAAGTAGACAATTCGGTGTAGATCATACTTGGAGTCCCTCAAACATTGATGACGATCCCGCGAACCATTCTCAAAAGATCCCTCGAACAGAAGGCCGAAAGCACGACCTCTCTACTTGGTTGCAAACGTACGATCTTCATGATCCGGTAGCGCTTCGCCGTCCAGAGCTAATCGCCAAAGAATTAGAGGGATGAGATTAGAACCACATGGTAATTCTAATTATTAGGATTAGAGGTAGCTAGGGTTAGCTCTAATTGATCAACTAGGATCAACAAGAACTAGAACTAGATCAATTAGAAGAGGCTCCAAAACTGTGTGTCCAATAGAGAAAAATCCCCCGGTATATATAGGTTAGAGGGGAGGAAGAGGGAAACCACCAAGGGGGGAAACTCCGAGAGTCCAATTTGGGCCCCTTACAAGGAAAGGGGGCACCTTCATACTTGGTCCCTTGCGGCTCAAGTTGCCTTCCACCTCTTGGCCTCTTTAGGCCAATTGATATTTAAATTAAATATAAAATGTTCTAAATATTTTCAGACCATTATATATATATATAATCTCCGAAAACATTTTCCACCTATATATATATATATATATTAATCGATAATACCCGGTATTACCAGATACTCACCGAAACGCTTCTGGAACCTCTTGGAACTATTCTGGATATTAATGAGTCAATTTAATAAATATATTCTCATTACTCCCGTACCACTAACACTTAATAGGTCATGATTACTTTAATCTTGTGACCCAGTTGGTTCGGTAAATCATAAACATGAACAAAACCCCTTCGTTCAATGACCACTAGCAAAACTGTGGACATCCATATCGGACCCTATGATTACACGAATGATATTCAAGTGAACCTTTGGTTATCATGTGATGTTCCCTTTGCTCGCAATACTTTACTAAACCCGGTGTGTGTCGGCAGTGGCGGCGCCAGGATTTTGAGGCTGGGTATTTGAGGGAGTCCCGGATTAGGGGGTGTCCGGATAGCCGGACACCATCATCGGCGGAACTATCATCGGCCGGACTATCATCATCAACCGGACTCCAAGACTATGAAGATAGAAGATTGAAGACTTCGTCCCGTGTCCGGATGGGACTTTCCTTGGCGTGGAAGGAAAGCTTGGCGATACGGATATGTAGATCTCCTACCATTGTAACCGACTCTATGTAACCCTAGCCCTCTCCAGTGTCTATATAAACCGGATGGCTCTAGTCCGTAGGACAACAACAACCATTACAATCATACCATAGGCTAGCTTCTAGGGTTTAGCCTCCTTGATCTCGTGGTAGATCCACTCTTGTAAACATCCACAATATCAATATCAATCAAGCAGGACGTAGGGTTTTACCTCCATCAAGAGGGCCCGAACCTGGGTAAAACATCGTGTCCCTTGTCTCCTATTACCATCCGCCTAGACGCACAGTTCAGGACCCCCTACCCGAGATCCGCCGGTTTTGACACCGACATTGGTGCTTTCATTGAGAGTTCCTCTGTGCCGTCACCGATAGGAAGGATGCCTCCTCCCGTCTTCAAGGACGGTATTTTCGCCAAAGGAGCCTTGGCCGCCGGCCAAACTATCCGGCTAGGTGGTTTTCTTATGACCGCCTGTCCGGCCACCGCTTCGACAATGACCTCTCAAGTCGTCAAAAGCAATCTTCACGTCAGCTCGGAATTCGCCGAGCGGCTGGATCCAATAGAGCTCTCGTCCGTAAACGAGCTCTTGGATCGCATCGCCGCCCTGGGAGTCGCTACAGACTACAATCAGATTGGGCTTAAAACCGATCTGAGAGAGATTAACTCTCCCCAGGTCACCCACCACGTTGCAGTGGTAGAGGAACAATGCGGCGACTCTTCTCCTGTATTGAAAACTAGTCATGTCCGGGCTCCCGAACCCCCCATGCCGGATTCCCGCGGAGGGACGGACTTCGATCAAGCACTGAACTTAAAGTCAGGCATCGGACCAGACTCGTTGGACAACGTCCAGCAATCCAAGCTTCCAAATTTGGAAACTTCTCGGCCTTCGAGCCTTGAGATGGGTAGGGTTCCGGACTTAATTCCACCCACCCGCCCAGACATATGCGATCTATCTCTAATCCGGCAAGAGCCCGCTGAGACAGTACATCACTACTGGGCCAGATTCCTCCTGGTTATGGACAGGATAAAGGACTGCCGAGAGGAAAACGCAATCTCAATTTTTTGCAATAATTGCACGGACGAGGGAATCTTGAACGCCGTCAGCCGTCGTGAAATTACACGCTTCGCCGACCTGGCGTCCATAGTACGAAAGTACTGTGCGATGGAGAGTTTCCGGACAACCGAAAATAAGTTTTGGGACAATCCGGCCCCGAATACAACCCTAGTCCGCAACAAAAGGGTGCATTACACTCAGGCACCAGATACAAAAACCAAAAAGCAAAAACCCCATAAAGGGCACGGAACCGTACTGGAGGGATGGCTTAGCGGACCCTGTAAAATTCACAGTACAGAAGGCGCCGTCCCAACACATAGCCTTCGAGCATGTTGGATATTACGGCAGGTGGCCAAAAGTGGAGAGGAGCTTCTAGCCCCGGAAAACCACTCCAACAACATCGGTACGGTATCAACAGTCTTCGAGACTTTCGCATCAAATAATATGCGGAAACGAACAATCCGCAGCCTCGCCGAAGTCTACCAAGTAGCAACAACCAATCCATGGAGCGACACAGCCATCACCTTCAACGCCAGCGACGAACCTAAATTCCGAACAGCCCGAGCTCCAGCCGCACTGGTACTTAGTCCAATAGTGGACGGCTTTCGACTTACAAAAGTCCTCATGGATGGCGGCAGCGGATTAAACCTCATCTACGAGGAAACCCTTCAAAAAATGGAAATAGACTGGAGCCGCATTGAGCGAAGCAGCACAACCTTTAGAGGAATAATCCCTAGCCGGGAGGCGCGCTGCACAGGAAAAATCACACTCGATGTGGTATTCGGCTCGCCGGACAATTACAGATCCGAAGAAGTCACGTTCCAAGTGGCCCCGTTCAACAGCGGATATCACGCTATATTAGGACGAGAGGCATTCACAATTTTTCAAGCCGTACCCCATTACGGGTACATGAAGCTCAAAATGCCTGGGCCCGGCGGAATAATCACTCTCGTTAGTGATCCGGACATAGCACTCCGCGCCGAAAACAAGACAGCCGCATTAGCCTTAGAGGCACTATCCGAAGCCCTAGCGGCAGAGGAACTCACCGCGCTGCGCTCTACGGTGAATAGGGACGATGTGATACTCGATAAGAGATCCAAGTCCACCTCCTTTAAACCAGCAGATGAAATAGTAAAATTCCAGGTCCACCCAACGGACCCGACAAAGACGGCCTCCATCGGGGCACAATTGAACCCTGATGTAGACGCCGCACTGCGAGAATTCCTTCGGGAAAATTGGGACATTTTTGCCTGGCACCCCTCGGATATGCCCGGAATCCCACGCAGATTGGCAGAACACAGCCTAAACATCCTAAAAGGATTCAAGCCAGTCAAACAGGCTCTTCGACGATTTTCCGAACCCAAAAGACAGGCAATGGGAGAAGAGCTAGCCAAACTATTGGAAGCCGGATTCATCAGAGACATCAAACATCCGGATTGGCTAGCAAACCTGGTAATGGTACCAAAGAAGGACAAATCCTGGCGCCTATGTGTCGATTTCAAAGACCTAAATAAAGCCTGCCCAAAGGATCCCTTCCCCCTCCCCCGCATCGACCAAATCATCGATGCCACTGCAGGGCACGATTCATTGTGCTTCCTGGACGCATACTCCGGCTATCATCAAATCAAGATGGCAGAAGCGGATCAAGCCGCAACGGCATTCATTACTCCATATGGACCATTCTGCTTCAACACGATGCCCTTCGGACTTAAAAACGCCGGCGCAACATATCAGCGCATGATTCAGACATGTCTGGCTACCCAGATCGGCAAAACAGTAGAGGCATACGTAGACGACGTAGTCGTCAAAACTAAACACGTCGAAACTCTAGTAGACGACTTGAGGCTCACATTCGACAACCTCAGAGCATATGACATCAAGCTGAATCCGGAAAAATGCGTTTTCGGCGTACCAGCTGGAAAGCTGCTGGGCTTCATCGTATCCGGTAGAGGAATTGAAGCAAACCCAGCCAAGATCCGAGCTCTGTCACAGCTAGATATCCCAAAAGACCTCAAGCAAATACAAAAATTGACTGGATGCGTGGCGGCTCTAAGCCGCTTTATCTCCCGTCTAGGAGAAAAGGCATTGCCCCTCTATCGCCTCCTTAGGCGCACCGAACACTTCGAGTGGACGGATGCTGCCACCGCCGGACTCGAAGAAATAAAGGCCATATTGGCAACAAATCCGGTCCTGGCTGCGCCCAACCTGGGCGAACCAATGTTGTTATACATCGCAGCAACGCATCAAGTTGTAAGCGCGGTACTCGTCGTCGAACGAGAGACAGAAGGGCATAAATTCCCTCTTCAAAAACCAGTATACTACGTATCCACTGTGTTAACCCCCTGCAAGTCCCGTTACCCGCACTATCAGAAGATAGCATACGCGGTGTTCATGGCATCCCGGAAGCTCCGACACTACTTTCAAGAGTGTTCGATAACAGTGGCCTCTGAAGTACCACTTAACGACATTATAAACAACCGCGACGCGACGGGCAGGATTGCAAAATGGGCCATTGAGCTCTTACCATTTGATATAACTTACAAACCTCGGCGAGCTATAAAGTCACAAGTTTTGGCTGACTTTGTCGCTGAATGGACCGAAGCCGAACTCCCTAAAGAGTACGGCGCATACTCCAATTGGATTATGCACTTCGACGGCTCTAAAATGTTAGCCGGATTGGGGGCTGGCGTCGTATTGACGTCCCCGACCGGGGACACAGTCCAATACGTACTTCAGATAATGTACACGGACTCCAACAACGCAGCCGAATACGAGGCCCTTTTACATGGTCTCCGGATGGCAATCTCCATGGGCATTCAACGCCTAGAGGTGCGCGGGGATTCAAACCTCGCAATATCCCAAATAAACGGAGACTTTGACGCCAAAGATCCGAAAATGGCAGCATATCGCAACGCTGTCCTAAAAATGTCAGCCCGGTTTGAAGGACTTGAATTCCATCACGTAGCCCGGGATAATAACCAAGCAGCCGACGTACTGGCACGCATCGGCGCAAAACGCGACGCTGTCCCTCCTAACATCTTCCTGGAACGGCTCTTCAAGCCATCCGTACTATGGGAAGAGGAGTCCGGAAATAACAAACCGGAACAAGCCGCACCAACCGGCGATTCAGCCGATGACATAACACCTTCAGCCCACGACATAATGGCAGTAATTGCCCCGTGGACAGAACCATTCCTCGCCTACTTGCTTAGGCAGGAGCTTCCCGAAGACCAAAATGAGGCCCGCTGCATTGTCCGGCGATCTAAAGCCTACAAGGTCTATGAGGGAGAACTTTATAAGAAAAGCACAACCGGAGTCCTTCAAAGGTGTATCTCCGAAGAGGAAGGGCGAAACCTCCTGGCTGAAATTCATGCCGGACTAGGCGGACACCACGCCGCAGCTCGGGCCCTTGTAGGAAAGGCATTCCGTACAGGATTTTATTGGCCGACGGCCCGAGCAGATGCTCAGGACTTAGTCCAAAGATGCGTCGGTTGTCAGCTCTTTGCTAATCAGAGCCATATGCCACCCACCGCCCTCAAAACTATACCCATTACCTGGCCGTTCGCGGTCTGGGGGCTTGACATGGTTGGACCACTTAAAGGGGGAACCCACAAGCAAAGGTACCTATTGGTCATGGTGGATAAATTCACCAAATGGATAGAGGCCAAGCCAGTTAAAACGGCAGAGTCCGGACCAGTGATAGACTTTATATCCGGGGTAGTACACCGTTATGGTGTCCCCCACAGCATCATCACCGATAACGGCACGAACTTCACGGCCGATGAGGTTAAATCATGGTGCAAAAATATGGGCATCAAGCTCGATTACGCTTCAGTCTATCATCCTCAAACCAACGGTCAAGTGGAACGAGCAAATGGTCTAATAATGAGCGGCATCAAACCCAGACTAGTGCGGTCCCTTACGAAATCTGACACGCACTGGGTAGAGGAGCTCGACTCCGTACTCTGGGGGCTGCGGACAACGCCTAACCGTACTACCGGATTCACACCATTTTTTATGGTATACGGCGCAGAAGCAGTTTTGCCCTGCGACATAATTCATGACTCACCTCGAGTGCGCATGTACGAAGAAAGAGAAGCCGAGTTGGATCGGCAGGACAGCTTGGACGCATTGGAGGAAGAACGCGACGTCGCCAAGGCTCGTTCCGCATTCTATCAGCAGCAGGCTCGAAGATACCAAAGCAGAGAAGTACGGGCCAAGACTTACAACGTTGGCGAACTGGTTCTACGCCTGCCGGACAAGAAAAAGGACAAGCTCAAGCCCAAATGGGAAGGCCCCTTCATCATCGATCAAGTCCTGACCGGCGGAGCGTACCGTCTACGAAATGCATCGGATAACCGACTCGAGCCGAACCCATGGAACGCAGCCCGCCTCCGAAGATTCTATGCCTAGCGCCGGACTAAGAGTTCGTCCCTTTCCCCCCGTCCAAATTTTTTTTACTTCAGCTGCCTTTTGTTTATCTTTTTCTTCTCAACCCTATTCATCCAAGCCTTAAAGGGCCTACTTGCGCAACGTTCGCGCGCAATTGATGTGCTATCCGCACTCATTATACCTGGGGGCTTCTTTACCAGAAGCTTAATTATAAGGGCTTCATGCCCAGCACATGTGTCAAGCCTCCACATGTACCTTTTATTCACCATTATATGCATCGATATGACTTAAGTTTTGGCCAAGCTGGGTTGCCTGGCTCCTGTGCTTACCCCTACGTTCCCGATTGTTCGGCTAGGAGGTAAAGGGAGCACCTCTGCGATTGTTACTGCCGGGTCAGCCGGATGTGTACCTCAGACTGGGTGAAGCCGAAAGCTAGCGTTCTTAAGGGAATATTCGGTCGGTGACTTAAAAGATGATTTTTTATCCACTTATTTATCTGCCCCCAGATGTTTTTCTGCTTTTTTCGCAGTCCGGACATGCACTTTAGGGCATGCCACCCCCAGAGGAAAGGAACCCTTAACGGAACTATTCTCCCTGGAAGATGTTTCTTACTACCCATGTAATATAACATAACTAGTTGGGCACTTGTCTGATAAAGCACTAATGACCCCTACGCCTGGTCTCCATGCATACCCCGGTTGTTTCATAACCGAGAAGGTATTCGGACACACTCCGGACTCTAGGGTCCCGAGGTCGAAGCGAAAAGGTCGGCAAAGACAAACGATCTACAATCCGGCTAGAAGGCATTTTATATGTCATTTTATAATACATTGTCAAATCGACTGATTGTATTCTTCCTCAATCCCGTCTAACAGGTTGTCTAATTTACAGTCCTGTTGGGAAAATTTAGCGGCCAGCTCTACTTGGCCGTATACTAAACTCACAGGGATCTCCTTCCCATCGGGCCCCACAGGTCCGACTTCGGCCATGTGGTTGGGATCCGCCTTCTTGTACCGCGTCTTTACCATGGCCCAGGCCTCCCTGGCACCTTGGCGGCAGGCCGAAATCTTCCATAAATGGAAGCGCTGCCGCACTCCCTGAAGCTTCTCCGCAAGCTCCCCAAGACCCTCGGGTAAGGAGAAGGCTGGCCATAAAGCCTGGATGACGCCGCTCATTGCCTGCCGAACTCGTTCGATCAGTTGCAACAATTCGGGAAGTTGATCACCCGTTGATACGGGCATCTCCTCCGCAGGGCGACCTGTGAGCATACCTGCAGACATATTCTGTCAAATTGACTTCCTCGCCGAACTCTTCTTTTCAAAGGAGTTCGCTCAAGCACTTACTATAGATGCCGCGACGAAGCCGCTGATTCTCCTTAACGGAGCCCGACAGCTCGGCCCGAACGCCTTTCAGCTCTTCTCCAAGCTGGGCATGGGCATCCTGGAGCTTGTTCCTTTCATGCTGCACCTTATGCAGCACCCTCTCGCCGGCCTTTAGTTGGCGCAGAAGTTCTTGCCTGTCCGGATCTTGTCCGGCAGCACCTGCAACGTCATTTTTTAGACTTGCGCAAAGGCCAAACGCTACTTATCTTTCTAAAATAATGCGTTACCAGGAGAGGTCCCTGTGTTTCCTCCTGTGCCAGAGAGTGCGGCCTCAAGTTGGGCCTTGCACTCTTGCAGCTCCTGAGACAGTTGGGTATTCTTCTCGGTAAGATCCTACGTTTCATATGATCCTTAAATCAGTTAATATAACTACTTTAAGTCTCGGGGGCTACTGGCATATACAACTATTAAATTCTCTTACCCGTATGTCTTTTACATACTGCTCCGTGGCTCTGGTAAAACCATCTTGAGCAGCACGAAGGTGCGCGTCCCCCGCGTTAAAGGCATTCAACGCCTCGGGGGAGAAGCACGCGTCACGAAATACTGTCCGGCGGCGCCTGTGATTCAGGGCACTCTCCACCTCAGACTTGGTGGCGGACAGTCTGTCGGCATCCTCCGTCGGAGGAATGTCCGGCTCGCGCCTTGCGCTCGCCTCCCCCTCCAGACCAGGTGCTGGAGCCTGGCTGGTAGAGGTTGGATTGGCAACCTCCACGCCCGCAGTCCGGCGGACGCTTTTTTCCCTACAAAAGTCATGAGCACTCAAACGCTTCCTAGGAACGTTGCTCTAAATAATGAATTGTGAGCTACACCTTTGCGGCGACGTTTCAGTCCGCGCCGCGCTCCTCTTCCGCCTACTGGTCCGGACTGGCCTTTGTTGGCCAGCCACCGCGGGCTCGGCTTCTCGCCCTAGGGGCGCCTCCTGCACAGCGCCATCGTATACGGTGGTCAGAAATAAGCAAGGAAGGAATGACGGTGTCAGGACTTCGGTCGCAATCACCTGGGAAGCCGGATATAGTCCGGGATAGTCGGCCGTGATGGCGACTAAAGCATTGTCCATGCTGAGCTGGTGGAACACCCCGTCGATTAGCTCCACCATTATGTCCGGATCCTCTTCGGAGGCCGGATCCCGGGATCTCTCTGGATCCTCGGGTTGCGGAGCTGGACTTAGCATGTCCTCCACGATCCGGCGCAGCTCCTGCGTCGAAAGAAGAACACAATATAAGAAACTTAAGTTTCAAAAAGCATGGGTCGGGCACGCAGAGTGTTCGCTTACCCAAGGCCGGGGATTATTCATGGAGAACCCATTTAACGGGTTCGTCCGAAGGAAATCCTCCTTCTCCCCCTTATACAGGCCGGACAGGATCGTCACCAGATCTTCGACCGAATCCGGCCCTTTGCGGCCATGACGGGTGGCATCGTCCTCCCCGTTGAAATCCCACATGGGGTGGCCCCTGTATTGTAGTGGCTGCACCCCCCGCATAATGCATGTCGCCATGACTCCAATCATGGTCAACCCGGCATGGGCCAGTAACCTTATTCGGCCCATCAAATAATGGACGCTCTTGTCTTCCTCCAGTTGGGGGCTCCGCGGACGCCAACTAAGGCGTTTCTTCAGAGGAGCATTGCTGAACTCCGGGAGGCCGATCCGAACAGGGTCCGGCAGCGGAGCGTCTTCTATATAAAACCATTCCGAAGGCCAGTCTTCGGACGCCTTCTTAGGGGTTCCGGATGGATATCCGGTCCCGGCAATGCGCCATATTTCGGCGCCGCCCACTTGATATATGGACCCCTCGTGAGAGCGGGGTACAAGGCAGAACAACCTCTTCCACAGCGCGAAATGGGGCTCGACGCCCAGGAATAGCTCGCAAAGAGCTACGTAACCCGCAATATGCAGGATTGAGGCGGGCGTGAGGTGATGAAGCTGGAGTCCGTAGAACTCCAGGAGCCCGCGGAGGAATGGATGTACAGGAAATCCGAGCCCCCTTATCAGATAGGGGACGAAGCATACCCGCTCCCCTTTGTTGGGATTTGGGGTAACCTCCGCTTGCTTCCCACCTTTGTAGGTGGCCAGCCCGGCTCGAACCGGAACCATGAAGGCCGGAGGGAGATATCCCCCCGCTTGGAGCTTCACCAGCTCGTTGTGCGGAACAGAGCATCTCCTCCAATCTCCTGGCAAAGGGCTGGGAGCGCGAGAAGAGGAGCCGCGTTGACGGTCCATGATGGAATGGATTCTTGGTCGAAAGCGCTCCGATGAGTATTTGCGGGAGGAAGATGGTGATTTGGATCTGGATTCTTGCCTCCCTTATAGGCAGATTATTCGCACAACTAGGGGGTAAAACATAAAAGACACCCTGGCTTTTCACATTCGCGCGACGCGTGGAAGAAGGCCATTATTGGGCGTGGAAGCCAAGACGCGCAACATTGATGAAGAATCCGGACACTGTTTGGCAGGTACGTAGAACTTGAAGGAGAACCCGCCTTGCAACGCTGAAGACTACACACACGCTGGACTTATCGTCATTGAAGCCTGGATCGGGGGCTACTGAGGGAGTCCCGGATTAGGGGGTGTCCGGATAGCCGGACTACCATCATCGGCCGAACTATCATCGGCCGGACTATCATCATCAACCGGACTCCAAGACTATGAAGATAGAAGATTGAAGACTTCGTCCCGTGTCCGGATGGGACTTTCCTTGGCGTGGAAGGCAAGCTTGGCGATACGGATATGTAGATCTCCTACCATTGTAACCGACTCTATGTAACCCTAGCCCTCTCCGGTGTCTATATAAACCGGATGGCTCTAGTCCATAGGACAACAACAACCATTACAATCATACCATAGGCTAGCTTCTAGGGTTTAGCCTCCTTGATCTCGTGGTAGATCCACTCTTGTAAACATCCACAATATCAATATCAATCAAGCAGGACGTAGGGTTTTACCTTCATCAAGAGGGCCCGAACCTGGGTAAAATATCGTGTCCCTTGTCTCCTGTTACCATCCGCCTAGACGCACAGTTCGGGACCCCCTACCCGAGATCCGCCGGTTTTGACACCGACAGTATTCATTGCAAAAAAAATTACTCTAAATGTACTATAAAGACACCAGTATGACAATAGTAATTTTTTAATGCATCAAACCATACTAATTATACATAAACATAAAGACACCAATACCTTTTGATTGATAGATTGATGATATCCCATCTTATAATATAACTTTTCTATCGCCTTTTTGGAAGAAATTGATGACATCCTCATCCTTTACTTGATTGAAGAATTCTCTCTCAACAAATGTAACCAAACAATTGTTCAAGTAATCATCACCCATTTTGCTCCTTAGCTTATTCTACATGGTTCATTGAAGAGAACACCCTTTCAACACTAGCAATAGCTATTGGCAGAATTAATACCAACTTAAGAAGCTTGTAAACATAGTATTGTTCATGCTCATTTGTCTCGACAAGCATAACTGAAAGCTCACACAGATTCTTCTAGTTTTGAAACCTTTCATCTCTATGCACTGAGTAACATACATGTTTAGTTGCCATGGAAGTCTTGCCATTTCATCACTTGTGAAATCATTAGCATAAAACTTTGTAGCAAGCCTAACCAATTTCTCTTGATCATAAGTAGCAAATAGACGAAGTGGGCAAAATGCTGTCATGCAAGAAAGTAGATATGTGTTTACCTCATCAAATCTGCCATTCAACTCACTGATTTTGCCTATCAATGACACACATACATATCAACTTTGAAGTTATGGTAATTCATTGCACCATTAAATAAACCCCTTCTAGGCTGGCCAGTGGGAAAGTAAGGACCCTCCATATCAACAATTTTGATCTTATGCTTTGTACAAAAAGATGTGACCTTTTTGAGAAAATCATCCCATCCAGATTAGTCCTCAAACCCTCCAAGTGATACTTTGTGATATCAACAAGCTCAATAGCATGAACAATATCTTGGTCTTGCTTTTGCAAAGCTCTATCAACTCATCCGTGTATCCAAATATTTCTTGCATCAACTATGCCATGAAAACAAACTCAAATGATCGAAATGGTGTCAATATGTTTAGAGCCGCTTGCGCCTCCGCACCATGGTACTCTTTTCCAATCTTGATGAGGACTCATCGTATTGCACCATACATAGAGATTACATGGTTCACGGTTTTGAAGTGAGAGCCCCAACGTGTATCACATGGCCTCCCAAACCCATTTCCTGATTCAGCCCACTCCCCATTTATACTTATTCCAGTTCCAGTGCATCAATGAGTTCCTCAGCCTGAGCTATACGAAGCATTCTCATCTTTTTACAACACATGCCAAGAGCATTTAACAAGTGTGCAAGTTGTTGAAATAACCAAGTATAATCACCACTCTCTTTAGCAACAACAACAAGAGTTAAACTGTAGTTGATGGGCAAAACAATGAACATAATAGGTAGAAGGAGACTCATCCATAATCAGTTTTTTAGGCCATTAGCATTACCTTTCATGTTGCTAGCTCCATCATATCCTTGCCCACGAACCATTACAAAGGTCAAATTGTACTTCATAAGCATTTTCTCAATTGCAGCTTTAAGTGTCAAAGAGGTAGTATCTTGAACATGATCAAGACCAAGAAATCTTACAGTGGCCCTTCCTTTCTTATCAACATAACGCAAGCAAACTGCAACTGTTCATTCTGATACACATCACTAGACTCATCTGCAAGTATTGCAAACTGGCCACCATCAAGTTCTTCAATGACTGATTTTGTAGTCTCCTGTGCACAATGTTTTATTAGCTCATGTTGTATATCATGGTGAGTCATCTTACAATTCTGTGGAGCATTTTTTAGAACAACCCTATCAACCTCTTCAAAATTTCTAGCTAGCCGATTTAAAAGCTCATGAAAATTTCCTTTATTTAGCGAGTTTTCACTTTCATCATGTCCTCTAAATGCCAAGCCTTGGTGCAATAAAAATCTCAAACATTTGAGTATCCATGTCAAACACTCCTTATACAAAGCCTTATATTTGTGAGATGTTTGAAGCAAAAGACTCCCTAATTGATGCTTGTGGTGTAGTGAACATATCATACTTTTCTTGAGCTTCAGCATGAGCACTACGAACCTCACCTTCATGTTTCTTCAATCTCGATTTCATGTTCCAGTTCCTAAATCCATTCCTCACGAATGCATCTCCACCGGGATATTTTGCCTTATCCTTGAACAAATAGCAAACAAAGCAGAAAGCACTATCTTTCGTCACACTATACTCAATCCATGGAAATTCTTTAAAACAAACACGGCAAAAGTGATGGTCAACTCCACTTTTATTTGTACTCAAAGTTATGATTCTTTGGTTGACATGGCTCCATCTTAATATATCTTCTTCTTACTCTATCTTGGTCATTGACAGCATACATTGAGATGGGAATCCGCTTCCCAGGATCAGGTTCGAGTGCCTCCAAATCTGCTTCCATTGGTTAATCATCTGCATCACTTGTTTCAGCATCTTTTACTATTGGGGTTGGGGTTGCTTCTCTACTCTTCGGTTCATGTTCGCATCCGGTGCTTGCACTAACGCCAATTGCAAATTGCTCTCAAGCTGAACATAGGAGGTACAAGTACTCGATGCAGCTGCACTATCTTTCGGTGTAGATGTTTCATCAATCTTCTTTGCTTTTGAAGCTTTTTCCCATAATGCAAGAATCCTACTGCCACCACTAGTTCCATTCTTCTTCTTCATCTACATTACAACAAAACAAGGAAGAAATTAGCATCTACAAATTAAATCAACTGCTTGCAATAATTAGGCAAGCAAAACCGAATCAACTAAAAAACTGAAACTTTGTTTTCTTTAGGACTGTACCTGACCGCAGGGGGGAGAAACTGCCGCTGGTCCCTTGGCTGGGCGGCGCTGCGGCGGGCGATGGGCGGCTGGGACTGGACCACTAGACTTGACACTAATGAACAGATGAAGAGCAGAAGAGGGGCGGCCGACGGGGCTGGGGCGGGGCGGCGATGCAGTCCGATCGGCGCAGCTCCCAGTCAATCCTGGTGAAGATTAGAGGGGCCTGGGGCTTGGCGGCCGGCGAGCACTGGCGGCGTTGAGCGGCTGAGGGCGGGGCGGTCGGGCGTGGCGGCGGCCGGTGACTCGGTGAGCGGGGGTCGCTGGGAGGCTAGGGCTGTGTGCCTGTGTCCCTGGCCCGACGCTCGATCAGCGAGCAGGGGAAGTGGGGATTGGGGAACGAGCGAGTCAGCGAGAGAAGGGAGCGATCGTTGGGCGCATCCGGTGCCAGCTATGTATTAAAAAAAAATTTGGGCTCAATAATGGGTATTCATGCGAATACACACGAATATCCTCAGCGCCGCAGTGTGTGTCGGTATCCTCCTGAGTCATCACCATGCTCACCATACCGTTGCTTCCGTCACCAATTTGGTTTTTCTTTCTCGTTGACATGTTTCGGTATCCCCGTGACGTAGTCACCTGTGTCTGGCCAGACGTTGATAAACGCTGTCGCACTGAGAGCCCTAAGAATATCTCTCAATCGTCGGAGGAGAAAATCCCACTCTCGAGCTATCCGGTCACTTGTCAAACTTTCCGGTGAACCTTAAAGTTGTCGTTATGATCACCTTGTTACAGTTGACGTTTAAGCAACCCCCACCGCCTGATAGGAATTTTTAATATAAATTTGATTAAACTTAGCAAAATTTTTTGAATGTTAAACTTATCAAAGTTTGACTTTAGACAAATCTAAAACGAAGGGTGAAAATGACCGGAGGGAGTACTGCAAGTACGCCAGGTGAAACGACCGCACACTACCTCACTGTCTTAGAGCATCTCCAACAGCCGCACAAAAATTCCGCGCCCAATAAACATTATAGCGCGCCATTGTAGCACTTTGAAAGCGCTGGGACCAACTTTGCTTTAGCAGGTGCCCAAAAACGCGCGCCCAAAAAGCAGACAGTGCAAATTGTGAAGCGCGCGTAATCCGGCGCCCCAAATATGGCGCGTGCGATAGCGTTTTTCAGCGCGCGCGCAAAAACTTTTAGCGCTACAGCTTCTGCTGGAGCTGTCCGGCGTCCAAAAAAACAAATTTTTAACGCGCGGAGCTTTTTTTGGCGCCTGTTGGAGATGCTTTTTAAGTGTCTACCAGTACTCGTCTGTTCGTGGAACAGATAAGCACAGAATCCGAAGAGAGCGGCGGGTGGTTGGCAGATGGCTGCGGCGGGGACGTCGGGATCGAGCCAGCCGGGTGCTCCAGGAAGGTGGTCTCTTCACGGCAAGACGGCTCTCGTCACCGGCGGCACCCGCGGGATCGGGTAACCCCTCGGACACCTCTTTCTCTTCACCAGCAGCGCCCCAAACCCCGAGAGATCCCCTCGATGGCCGACCTGAGGAGCCCGTGTGATGCGCAGGCGTGCGGTGGTGGAGGAACTTGCGGCGCTGGGGGCGGCCGTGCACACCTGCTCCCGGAAGGAGGCGGAGCTGGGCGAGCGCCTCAAGGAGTGGGAGGCCAGGGGCTTCCGCGTCACAACCTCCGTCTGCGACCTCTCCGTCCGGGAGCAGCGGGAGCGCCTGATTGGCGACGTCGCCGAACGCTTCGGCGGCAAGCTCAACATCCTCGTGAGTTGGAACCAGTCGCATCTTCATTTCTCCTCTTTCTCGTTTCTAGTATGATCACATCCATCCGTCAGAAATGCAGTACTGTATTATCGAATTTTTCTCTGGGAATACCAGCTGCTGTAAGTTGCAGTCAAGCACACACACGTATAGTTTAATTCACCCCCTAAATGCCCGTGTACTATTCCCCAGCCTACAAATGAAACAGTATTAATGGAGATAAATGAAGCACGGAGCCCCTCGGAAAGTCAAGGGAAGTGGATCCTCTAACATGAAGAAGAGAAGTCACCTAAGCTACAATTCCCTAACTTCCCTCCTTCGCATCCACATGATTAAGGCTAAAATGACTTGATTTAATTTGCAAATTACAAATCTATTGTATACATTTACAAAAATTACATACAAACAAAATTATGGTGCAATAAAATTAATTTTAAATTTATTTACATGAACAGTAACCACGCACATAACCTGCTACAGTAGGTAAGTACAATATTTGCTACAGTGCCCCTGACTTTCCTTCTTTGTTTTGCACTAGATTGCACTGTAGCTTAGGTGACTTCCCTCCTTAATGTTAGAGGATCCACGGATCCTCTAACATTAAGGAGGGAAGTCACCTAAGCTACAATTCCAAAGTCAAGTACTAAACCCACTGGCCCGTGCAATTGCACGATGTAGCTTGCGAACTACATTGACTCCCACCTGGCCACCTCTCACTATCAATCATGTCCGTGTGTTTATTTATGGAGCTTTCTTCACTTTCAGCATCATGTGTTTGAGTTGATATATCTTTTCTCTCATGGAAGTGTATATAATATGTTGATTTCACAAAAACGCACTGCAGACAGACATTCCCAATGAAATGATGTTTCTTATCTTAATAAGGCTGCATAAAACCTGAGTGCTTGTGTAGATTTGTGCCGTCTTCTTTCACTTGGTCTTTAAGGTAAACATTGGAGCAACAAACATAATTAAACCAACTACTGAATGTCCTGTAGAAGTTTAGTCACTCTTTTTCTGCGAGAAATGTTTACTCACTTTGAGGGCCACTTACCTTGGGTCTGCATATTGTTTGTGCCAATTTGCTCTGACTTTCTTCATTTCCTCTTTAAGGTAAACAATGTGGGGACAAACATAAGGAAACCAACTACTGAATATTCCGCTGAAGATTACTCTTTTTTGATGGCCACTAATCTTGAATCTGCATATCATCTTTGCCAACTTGCACATCCTCTTCTAAAAGCATCTGGCTTGGGCAGCATTGTTTTCATATCATCTGTCTGTGGATTAGTAGCCGTATTTAGCGGTACTCTATATGCCATGACTAAAGGTAACTACTGTAGCTCACTACCCGCCCGTGACTTTGACTTCCTGAGCATCTACTACGATTTTTTAGACATCTTCTATGCATAACTAGCTACTGGTTTTGTTCAGGTGCCATCAACCAGTTAACCAAGAACCTAGCATGTGAATGGGCAAAAGATGGCATAAGAACAAACTCTGTTGCTCCATGGTACATAACGACTTCGCTTACAGAAGGAGTAAGGATCTCAATTTGATTATTCCTCTCAAATCTACACAGTAATTTGGAACATATTATGAATCATGATTGTGACGTAGTATGCAGACTATAGCAACTCTAACTGCGTCGTGGTTATCCTTCTTACCTGTTTGACTTGAGGACTAATTATGCATTATTCTACTGCGCTCTTCCATATATGTGTTTAACTGCATTATTTCTCTTGAGAGCATTGCTGCGCAACCTGTGCTTAGTTATAGTGATATGATTATGTCGTTGAGTATCTGATCAGAGCAAGTTGATTCATTTATGATAGTAAACATGTTTTAGTATCAGTTCTTGATGAAATTAGCGCAAAAAGTACATGTAGGGTAACAAAATCATGTTGATATCAGCCTATACCTTCCATCTACTATCAGAGAATGAACAAAGTGCATGTTTTAGGACCAGTCGAGAGAAATTATCACAAAAAGTATGCTTACACTTATATTCAAATTACATTTAGGGTAGCAAAAATCATGTTGATTTCAGCCTGTACCGTCATTACTATCAGAGAACGAACACAGTGCAGCTGTTTGGTTATCAGTATTATCTTATTTCACAATCATTATACTTAGTATACCTTAGCTCTTGACGTATTAGGTTCCACATCACAAGATGGTAGCGGGGAGCAGGTTTATCATGTATCTACTTCCGCTAATCCACAATAAGTATACCCAGGAAGGATTGCTTAAAGGGAGGGTCAATCATGCATGGTTAGGATTAAAACTGTTAAGTAGGGTAAAATAACCCAATTGATAAGTGCCACACGTCAGGTGCGTGGCACTCCGGCCCTGAAGTTTTTCAGTGGCAATTCCTGTCACGCAAGGATGGCAATTTCCAGCGACACACGGCAAGTTTCTTGCCATGCTTCGCAACTAAAGTTGCCATTCTCGCGTCACTAAACCTGCCGTAGAAAACGTTTGAAGTTGCCATGTGCTCGTACCTGACGTTCGGTACTTATCAGGGTCCTAAAATAATGATACCGACCAATATACAGCCATGCCTGCAGCAATTCAGAAAATGAGAGTTTAATGTTAGGATCCTGAATTTCTTTTCTTGATTTGGGCGTGCTGTCCTTTTGTGGTGGCCGTGCTAAAGTTGGGACCCTGAATTCCTGCTGAAGATTGCCTGGTATACTGAATATATAAGCCACCTAACTGTGTGTTGATAATTGCTATAGCTAACTGTGGTACACATAACATAAATGTCCACAAAGTTGAGAGCTAGCAGTAGTGTCCAACTGAAACTAGCTAAGCCACACTGTTTTTGCTCCTTCCCTTTTTTTCTGTGGGCAGCTCCAGTTCCTCACACCTTGAATATGCTCTTAATGTTATTAGAACTGATGCCATTCATGGTCATTTGTACATGTGTATAGAAGCACATCAAAACTACATTCTGTTATTCTCAAATTTTCTTCTTAGTCCTATAGTAGTATACATAGAAAAAAATACATTATATTGCAGCCACATGTTGAAGCTTCTTTTGTGCAAGAACAATTGCTTATGAACTCTTGTAGTTGGCACATCTGCCCGTACTCGTGCATGGGGCGGGGCCCTATCATATAACCTCTTGGAAAATGGTAACTCTGATCCCTGAACCTCTGCTATTGTTTTTGGTGCAGCTTTTGGCTAACAAGGAATTTGAGGCCTCCGTTGTGAGTCGAACTCCACTGAGGCGTGTCGGAGAACCAGGAGAGGTATCATCGCTGGTTGCTTTTCTTTGCATGCCTGGTTCCACTTACATAACAGGCCAGACGATCTCAGTGGATGGAGGTATGAGTGTCAATGGGCTCTATCCAGCTTGAAGACTACCAAGGAAGAGGCCACATTTCGCTTTGTTGCCCAGGAGCCCAGTCATATCTTGTGTTCTTGGCAACCAAAATAAATATTCCTGTAAAACTGAGGTCATCTTGAATCTAGACTCCACGAGTATTCACCATTGTTCAGATCAGCCATGTGAAGAAAGTTGTGGTCAGAATTGTGCGATCATTTCTCAGTGTGGTGAACTATTTTTCGGTTTATTAAACAATTGCCTTGCTGTTGGATTGATTTTTCTGTAGCAGGGCATGTTGAAATTCATACTCTCTTCCATCTAGTACAACAGCCATCATGCCTGCTCACAATGGTGGAAGGCAAAGTCAGATGAGAATCAGATGCAGAAGCAGTTGGGAAATGCTCCCACTGCGCGGGATCAAAAGCAACAACACGTTATCCATTTGCATTCAAAGTTGGTGTGACAACGACGTTCAAAGTGCTGCTATTGTTTTGCACCCACCATTAGGACAGCCAAATATAGTGTTCTTCCATGTTCTATATTGCACTCCCATCGGTCCTTTTTACTCTGTATATAAAATTTGTCTGGAGTCAAGCTTGGTAATGTTTGATCAACTTTATATAATAAATATTAACATTCACAATACGAAATCAATATAATTAGATGCGTTATGAATTTAATTTTTCATATTGTATAACTTTAGTGTTGTAAGTATTGATATTCTTTTAATACAAATATGATCAGACTTTACCAAGTTTGGCTTGACAAATCTTAGATGTATAGAATAAAAAGGACCGAAGGTTTATTAAGCTCTGAGGTTTGGACTGCGGGCCAAGCAGTGCGATGAGTAGCAAGGCTCCCCAGGTCGCTCCCGCGGGCGGCCCGGGAGCGAACCCTAGCCGCCGCTAGCGCAGGCCCCTTCGGCCCCTCCTCCCCTCGCTGGCGGCGGCGGACGTTGCCGGGCGAAGCCCGCGAGGCTCGGCGGCGGCGGGGCCCTTCCCTCCTCCAGCTCGAGTAGGGGCGGCGCGGGCCGTTCGTTCGGGCGGGGACTCGGCGCGGCGCTCGCGCGGGTGCACGCTCCGGCGAGGGTGGCCGTGTTCGAGGCGGTGTGGCGCAGGGCACGGTGCGGGCGCGTTGGGTTTCCGGCGGCGTAGATCGGACGCTAGGCCAGGAATCGCGGGGGGAGGCTCAGCTTCCTGTGGCGCCGCGCAGGCGATGTGTGACGGATCCGAGGTTGCACCTCCGGTGGGTGGCGGCCGCGGGTGCGTCGTCGGTAGGCTCCAGGCCTGCAACCTGGTGGTTCCTGCCCGACGAGTCTGGGCGGGTTTGCGGTCCCCCCTCCTGCCTCCTGGATCTTCGTCACCATGGTTTTGGCTGCGTCGGCTGCGGGCGGCGGATGGGACGCCGGGGCGGCGGCCTCGGTCCGGACTCGGGCATGACTTGGGCGTGGACGACGTGCGTGCGCACGGCGACGCTCGGTTCCAGATCCGTGCGTGGGGTGCGGTCTTTCGGCCGGGCTCGGCAGCGGCTGGCGTGTGGCAGGCGCGGCGACCGGCTGGGCGTGGCGACTCTGCTGCTTTGGAGCGTGAGGTGCGCTGCTGATGGAGGAGCTGCTTGTCTGCGCTGCTGCTCTGTTTGTGCGGCCCCGATCTGGACCTGGTGTGTGCTAGCTCTTCGATCTGGGTGTTGCACTTGCGTTGTGGCTTTGGTGGCTGCGGTGGCGGTGGTCGTGGTGGTGCTGCCGTGGTGGACGACGGCTATGGCCAGGGAGGTGGTGCGTTTGTCTGGTCATGGTGGATCGTGGGATCCCGTGGCCGGAGTGAGGTAGGCCTCGGCAGGTGGTGGTTGATGGGCGGCGGTCGGTGGCTGCAGGTGGTCATCTCCGAGAGAAATCCTTGCTCCGGTCTTCTTCGGAGTCGGCGACGGCAGCGCCCGCGGGTGCCGTGATCTTTTTTGAAAGCGTCGCCGTGGAGGTGTGCTCCCCTTTCCCACGGCTTTAGCTCTGGAGGGAAACCTCAGATCCGCTGGATCGGGCGATGGAGGCGTCTTCGCGTCTTTCTCCTCTTTGGGGGCATTGTCTCGGAGCCGGCAACGACTGAGAGACCGGTGGAAGACGACATCTTCGCCGTGGATGGGCGGCATCTTTGCTGCGTGGTTTGCTGAGGCGTGGCGTTTGATTTCTCTTTGGCAATGATGATGGCGTCGCGAGGAGCTTGGGTCGCGGCATGGGCTTCGGTAGTCGGTTCTTCCTGGCGTGTCCGAGGTGCTCTTCCGTGGTTACGGAGGGCACGTTCGGCGCAAGTCCCGCATATTTCCCCTGCGATGCTTGTCGTCAAAGTCGGAGCTGTCGGTTGCTTTCGCGTGGTGGCTTTCTGTTGGCATGTGCTGCCATGGTGCCTGGAGCTGTTTGTGGGTTGACTTCGACGATGGAGCTCTACGATGAAGTCGGAGTCCCCCGTTCGAGGCAACCGGTGATGACGATGACATTTGCGACTTCTCGGTGGATGTTTTTCTTCTTTGCAGCTTCGTGTCTCATGTCAGTGGTCAGGTTGGCCGGTGGTTCCCATGTCATATGGATTGGGTTGTATCGGTTTTTGCCCGATTTTCCGTTAATTAACCGGATAATTCTTTTTTTCTTAATCAATGAAAATGACAAGTCTTTTGCCTCGTTTAAAGAAAAACAGTGCGATGATGTTGCTCCCTTGACTGGTGTTCTCGGAGGCTAGAAGAATAAAAATGTGATTGTTGCGCACCGTATAATAAATCTTGCAGAATAACACGGAGAAGGGCGTGATAAGACCTGCACGACATTGTTCCATTTCGTTTGGACTCCTTGAATTGGTACCTCTCCCGTTCATGTTGTTGAGCTGTCTCCAGCGGCCGAGCATGTGAGATGAACGCAGAGGCGAACACTTGGCACCCGACGCTGCCGAGCACCGTCGGTACAACAGCAAGACGTCTGTCTCTGTCCTGTCCACCCCGGGGTGCTGCCGTCGCGCCATTGGCCGGGCTCGATCTTCGCATCCCTGAAAGCGCGACGCGACGCGAGGGACCATTGAATTGAACGGAGAAAAGGCTTCTCCTGTTTACGCGAGCGTGAGGAGGCCAACGGAAAAAAAAATCTCGTGCTCGAATCCGAGGGCTGGCACCGAGATCTCCGTGACAGCGAGAGACCCCAGCCCCGGACGCCCAACACGTCGCCGCCCGCGACACCCACCTCCTTCACGCCAATCCTCCGGACGAGCGCCCGTGGCGTCGTGGTCCGGCAGGGGGGGCCCGCGACGGCTCCGTCTCTTCTCGCACGGCCGCACCGTCGCCGCGCCGGCTCTGACCTCGCTGTCTCCCGCCGGCTTTACGTGGCGACGGTAGGCGCCATCAGCGGCAAATGACATGATGTCGTAGTCCCAAAGCAACGCGCGGCTCCAGTTCCGAGCGGACACCGACGGATGTCGCGTGTCGTGCCATAAAATATTTCGCTCTATCGGCTTCTCCGTCGCACGCTCGGGCGACCACCAAAGATCTAAAAAATATCGTCTCTGTGATTGATCATGATGATGATTTGCGCCTTCTGTGGGAAGAAACAAAAAGATCTGATCATCAATGCGTCGGAAAAGACCAGTGCTGGATCTTAGCCGATCTACTACTACTGTGTAGATTTTTTTTCTCCAGGGCACGTCGGGTCTTATCGTGGCCGTGTGGCGTTCACGCCGTGAACAGTCCATGTTACGCAACCAGCTTTTGCGATGGCGCGTGTGATTCGAAATCTTCGGTCGTCCTTGTCTGCTGTTCTACTTTCGTTGCATGATGTGAACGATTGGTCTTGCCTTTTTTGACATCCCGTGGGTGATTAGCAGCCGTCCTCGTGTTTAGCTGCGCAACGCATGTCGCCGGATCAGACAGTGGCCTCCTCCTCGCGCGCCGTGGATTTCCGGTTAATGTTGCGTTCAGCTGAAAAGCAAGCTATGAAACAAAGTCCATTTGCACTCTACTGTTGGGATAAGGATGTAAGTGGCAAATAAATAGCGTCCGCAATCCCGTTTAGTTAGTTTTTGCTAGCTTGATAGTTCATTTTCCTCGAACAAACAAAAAACCTTTCTAAGCTATCATATCATAAGTGAACTTTAAACGGGATTAAACAGGACCCGGTTTACTCTCAACTGTTGGGACATCTTACTCCTGGTAAGCACGGAGGTATTTCAGCATATGATGAGATTCTCCTTACATTGACTCAACTCCCCAAGGATATAGTTGTGGACATTGTCATATTGGGATGCTGGAGCTTATGGTTAGTTAGGAATGACAAAAAAAAATTCGAGCAGCAGCACCACACTTGGACACATGAAAATACTATATGAAAGAGAGACTATGGGCAGCACAACTCAGGGCAGAGCAAAGCAAGGCAGAGAAAATTAGAATCTAGGTAGAACAGAATCTGTAATTTAATTGTGGCTTTGTTTCCTATAGCTGGTATTGGTTGATCTTTGTTTTTTTAGACCTTTGTGCATATTTTATTATTAATGAAAATACAAAGTCCAGGACATAGCCCACCCTGCGAGCTATGCCCTTTCCGCTCCTTTAGCTCTACCAAGAGCAGTTAACACATATGCATCCTACTTTGGGATGACCAATCAATATTCTTAAGCATTATCGTGCATCATCCTATACGCCTCTCCTCTTGTTTGATCATGTACTCGTGTCTTGAACTATTGCCCGTGATGATGGGCATCACGCACAACAGTCCTATAAAGTTGCACGAGTTGATCTACAAGACGTTTGATGGTGGCAATCATGCGCTACCTTCCATCGATGCACCAATTTTTTTGACTCGGGAGCTTCTAGGCAATGGGAGATTTATTGCCACATTGCAAAAATGTTATTTCCGACCTTATCACGAAGCATAATCTTTGCAGTTATGCTTTCTACTCATGCTAAGTCCTCCGCAGGTTGTTTCACCCATCTAATTGCCGAATTCGCTACATTCACGATAAGTAACTTTACCAATACCTTCTTTCACTAGTATATAATATATATATATATATATATATATATATATATATATATATATATATATATATATATATGTGTGTGTGTGTGTGTGTCTATATATATATATATATATATATATATATATATATATATATATATAATTCCAATACCACTCATTTTCCATCTCCACCACTGTCTGGGTGATGCATATCGGCATATATTTCTTGAAACTGGATGAGAGATCATGCCTTTTATATATAGTATCAGAATTCCATATTTTACTAAATCATATCACACGTGGATCGCACCAGTATTGCCCAGGCTGTGTAGGGAGCTCTTGGAGGAAACAGAACGGGTAACGGATAATTCTCAAGTGCAAGGAGTTACTGTACCACTTTTCAATGTGGATGTGGAAGTATAAGAGGATTAGACAGTGGCCTGCTCCCTCATGCACGCCATATATTTTAATGTTGCATTCAACTAAAAACAAGGTTTCAAACAAAGACCATGACATAGGGCATCTTACGATCTATGCCTTTTTTGAAGGAAATATGCCCTAGAGGCAATAATAAAGTTGTTATTTTATATTTCCTTATATCATGATAAATGTCTATTATTCATGCTAGAATTGTATTAACTGGAAACTTGATACATGTGTGAATACATAGACAAAACACCGTGTCCCTAGTATGCCTCTACTTGACTAGCTCGTTGATCAAAGATGGTTAAGTTTCCTAGCCATGGACATGAGTTGTCATTTGATGAACGAGATCACATCATTAGTGGAATGATGTGATGGACAAGATCCATCCGTTAGCTTAGCATAATGATCGTTCAGTTTTATTGCTACTGCTTTCTTCATGTCAAATACATATTCCTCCGACTATGAGATATGCAACTCCCAGACACCCGAGGAATGCTTTGTGTGCTATCAAATGTACAACATAACTGGGTGATTATAAAGATGCTCTACAGGTATCTTCGAAGGTGTTTGTTGGGTTCGCATAAATCGATATTAGGATTTGTCACTCCGAGTATCGGAGAGGTATCTTTGGGCCCTCTCGGTAATGCACATCATATGAAGCCTTGCAAGCAATGTGACTAATGAGTTAGTTGCGGGATGATGCATTACGGAACGAGTAAAGAGACTTGCTAGTAACGAGATTGAACTAGGTATGAAGATACCAACGATCGAATCTCGGGCAAGTAACATACCGATGACAAAGGGAATAACGTATGTTTGACATTGCGGTTCGATCGATAAAGATCTTCATAGAATATGTGGGAACCAATATAAGCATCCAGGTTCCGCTATTGGTTATTGACCGGAGAGGTGTCTCGGTCATGTCTACATAGTTCTCGAACCTGTAGGGTCCGCACGCTTAACGTTCGATGATGATAGGAATTATATGAGTTATGTGTTTTGGTGACCGAAGGTTGTTCAAAGTCCCGGATGAGATCACGGACATGACAAAGAGTTTCGAGATGGTTGAGAGGTAAAGATTGATATATTGGAAGGTTATATACTGACACCGAAATGGTTCCGAAGAGGTAAGTGGATTTTTCAGAGTGCCGAGAGGTTACCGGAACCCCCCGGGAAAGTTAATGGGCCCCATGGGCCATAGTGGAGAGAGGAGGCAGGCCATGGGAGGTGGCGCCCCCAAGACAATCCGAATTGGACAAGGGGTGGGGGGAGTGGCCCCCCTTTCCTTCTCCCTCTCCACCTCTTTCCCCTTTCCCCCTCTACGTAAGAAGGAAAAAAAGAGGTGGTCGGGGGGGGGGGGAATCCTACTAGGAGTGGAGTCCTAGTAGGACTCCCCCCTCCGTGACGCACCCCTGGTGGCCGGCCTCCTCCCCTCCTCCTTTATATGCGGGGGCAGGGGGCACCCCAAGACACCAATTGTTTAGCCGTGTGTGGTGCCCCCCTCCACCATTTACTCCTTCGGTCATATTGTCGTAGTGCTTAGGCGAAGCCCTGCATGGATCACTTCACCAACACCGTCATCATGCCGTCGTGCTAATGGAACTCATCGACTACTTCGTGCCTCTACTGGATCAAGATTTCGAGGGACGTCATCGAGCTGAAGTATGCAGAACTTGGAGGTGCCGTACGTTCGGTACTTGATCGGTTGATTCGAGAAGACATTCGACTACATCAACCACGTTAAGTTAAAGCTTCTGCTTTCGGTCTACGAGGGTACGTGGACACACTCTCTCCTCTCGTTGCTATGCATCTCCTAGATAGATGGCTTGAGGCCATGAAATCTGAGATAGGATCCATGTATGAGAAAAAAGTGTGGACTTTGGTGGACTTGCCCAATGATCGGCAAGCCATTGAAAATAAATGGATCTTCAAGAGGAAGACAGACGCTAATGGTAGTGTTACTATCTACAAAGCTCGACTTGTCGCAAAAAGATTTTCGACAAGTTCAAGGTATTGACTACAATGAGATTTTTTTCAACCGTAGCGATGCTTAGGTCCATTCGAATCATGTTAGCAATTGCCATATTTTATGAAATCTGGCAAATGGATGTCAAAACTGCATTCCTTAAATGGATATCTCTAAGAAGAGTTGTATATGATACAACCAGAAGGTTTTGTCGATCCTAAAGGTGCTAACAAGATGTGCAAGCTCCAACAATCCATCTACGAATTGGTGCAAGAATCTCGGAGTTGGAATATACACTTTGATGAGTTGATCAACACATGTAGTTTTATACAGACTTGCGGTGAAGCTTGTATTTACAAGAAAGTGAGTGGGAGCACTACAACCTTTCTGATAAGTATATATGAATGACATATTGTTGACAAAAATGATGTAGAATTTTCTGGAAAGCATAAAGGAGAGTTTGAAAGGAGTTTTTTCAAAGGAAGACCTCGATGGAGCTGCTTACATATTGGGCATCAAGATCTATAGAGATAGATCAATACGCTTGATAAGATTTTTCAATGAGTACATACATTGACAAGATTTTGAAAGAGTTCAAAATGGATCAGTCAAAGAAGGAGTTCTTGCCTGTATTACAAGGTGTAAAGTTGAGTAAGACTCAAAGCCCGACCACGTCAGAAGATAGAAAGAGAATGAAAGCCATTCCCTATGCCTCATTCATAGGTTCTATAAAGTATGCTATGCTGTGTACCAGACCTATTGTGTACCTTATCATGAGTTTGGCAAGGGGGTATGATAGTAATCCTGGAGTGGATCACTGGACATCGCTCAGAGTTATCCTTAGTTACCTAAGAGGACTAAGGAAATATTTCTTGGTTATGGAGGTGATAAAGAGTTCGTCGTAAAGAGTAACGTTGATGCAAGCTTTTACACTGATCCGGATGACTCTGAGTCTCAGTCTTGATACATATTGAAAGTGGGAGCAATTAGCTAGAGTAGCTCCATGCAGAGCATTGTAGGCATAGAATATTTGCAAAATACATACGGCTCTTAATGTGGCAGACCCGTTGACTAAACTTCTCTCACAAGCAAAACATGATCACACCTTAGTACTCTTTGGGTGTTAATCACATAGCGATGTGAACTAGATTATTGACTCTAGTAAATCCTTTGGGTGTTAGTCACATGGCGATGTGAACTATGGGTGTTAATCACATAAAAATGTGAACTATTGGTGTTAAATCACATGGCAATGTGAACTTGATTATTGACTCTAATGCAAGTGGGCGACTGAAGGAAATATGCCCTAGAGGAAATAATAAAGTTGTTATTTTATATTTCCTTATATCATGATAAATGTTTATTATTCATGCTAGGATAGTATTAACTGGAAATTTGATACATGTGTGAATACATAGACAAAACACCGTGTCCCTAGTATGCCTCTACTTGACTAGCTCATTGATCAAAGATGGTTAAGTTTCCTAGCCATGGACATGAGTTGTCATTTGATGAACGGGATCACATCATTAGTGGTATGATGTGATGGACAAGACCCATCCGTTAGTTTAGCATAATGATCGTTCGATTTTATTGCTACTGCTTTCTTCATGTCAAATACACATTCCTCCGACTATGAGATTATGCAACTCCCAGACACCGGAGGAATGCCTTGTGTGCTATCAAATGTCACAACATAACTGGGTGATTATAAAGATGCTCTAAAGGTATCTCCGAAGGTGTTTGTTGGGTTGGCATAGATCGAGATTAGGATTTTTCACTCTGAGTATCGGAGAGGTATCTCTGGGCCCTCTCGGTAATGCACATCATATGAAGCCTTGCAAGCAATGTGACTAATGAGTTAGTTATGGGATGATGCACTATGGAGCGAGTAAAGAGACTTGTCGGTAACGAGATTGAACTAGGTATGAAGATACCGACGATGGAATCTCGGGCAAGTAACATACCGATGACAAAGGGAATAACATATGTTGACATTGCGGTTCGACCGATAAAGATCTTCGTAGAATATGTGGGAACCAATATGAGCATCCAGGTTCCGCTATTGGTTATTGACCAGAGAGGTGTCTCGGTCATGTCTACATAGTTCTCGAACCCGTAGGGTCCGCACGCTTAACGTTTGATGACAATATGTATTATATGAGTTATGTGTTTTGGTGACTGAAGGTTGTTTGGAGTCCCGGATGAGATCACGGACATGACGAGGAGTCTCTAAATGGTCGAGACGTAAAGATTGATATATGATGTCTACCACACAACTTTATTCTTGTAGACACGTGTTGGGCCTCCAAGCGCAGAGTTTTGTAGGACAACAACAATTTTCCCTCAAGTGGATGAGCTAAGGTTTATCAATCCGTGGGAGGCTTAGGATGAAGATAGTCTCTCTCAAGCAACCCTGCAATCAAATACAAGAAACCTCTTGTGTCCCCAACACACACAATACAATGGCAAATTGTATAGGTGCACTAGTTCGGCGAAGAGATGGTGATAAAAGTGTAGTATGGATAGTAGATATGAGTTTTTGTAATGCGAACAATAAAAAGCAGCAATGTAGTAAATAGTAAACGGAGCACAAACGGTATTGCGATGATGGAAAATGAGGCCTAGGGTGCATACTTTCACTAGTGCAATCTCTCAACAATGCTAACATAGTTGGATCATATGATTATCCCTCAAAGTGCAATAAAGAATCACTCTTGAGTTCCTATTAGCGGAGAACAAAAGATAGAAATTGTTTGTAGGGTATGAAACCACCTCAAAGCTATTCTTTCCGATCAATCTATCCTAGAGTTTGTACTAAAATAGCAACAAGCTATTCTTTCCGATCGATCTAATCAAGAGTTCGTACTAAAATAACACCATATGATGCATATCAACCAACTCTAATGTCACCTAGATACCCCAATGTCACCGCGAGTACCTGTGAGTTAATTATACGATATGTATCAAACAATTTCATATTCATAATACTCAATCCACACAAAGAACTACAAGGAGACCCCAAAGTTTCTATCGGAGAAAAGATAATAAAAACATGCATCAACCCCTATGCATAGATTACCCCAAAGTCACCTCGGGAATCCGCAAGTTGAGTGCCATAACATATATCAAGTGAATCAAAATAATACCCCATTGTCACCACGAGTATTCATATGCAAGACATATATCATGTTTCTCAGATCTGAACATTCAATCCAACAAGACAAAACTTCAAATGGTAAAGACTCAATTCATCACAACAAGTGTAGAGAGGGGAGAAACATCATATGATCCATCTACATTTACAAAGCCCATGATACATCAAGATCGTGACATCTCAAGATCGCGCGCGCGAGATATTAAACACATAGCTACTGGTACAAACCCTCAGCCCCGAGGGTGGACTACTCCCTCGTCATCGTGGTGGCTGTGGGTATGATGAAGATGGCCACCAGAGATGATTCCCCCCAGCAGGGTGTCGAAATGGTGCCCCGATTGGTTTTCGCTGGCTACAGAGGCTTGCGGTGGCGGAACTTCTGATCTAGGGTTATTTCTGATGGTTTCTCTATTTATAGGAATTTTTGGCATCAGTCTCATGTCCAGATGGGCCTCGAGGTGAGCACGATACACCGGGGCACGGGCAAGGGCCCAGGCGCACCCTGGTGGGTTGTGCCCTCCTCATGCCTCTTTTGGCCCTCCCACGAAGCTTCGAGGGTCTCTTTTGTTCCAAAAAAAATCGTCAAAAAGTTTCAGCTCATTTGGAGAATTTTCATTTCTGCACAAAAAACAACACCACGGTAGTTCTGCTGAAAACAGCGTCAGTCCGAGTTAGTTCCATGCAAATTATACCAAAACCATGTAAAATTATTGTAAGCATGGCATGAATACTTCAAAAATTACAAATATGTTGGAGACGTATCAATATATTGGAAGGTTATATACGGACACCGGAATGGTTCCGAAAAAAATTGGGAATTTTTCGGAGTACCGGGAGGTTATCGAAACCCCCCGGGAAAGTTATTGGGCCTCATGGCCATAGTGGAGAGGAGGAGGCAGGCAACAAGAGGTGGCGCCCTCATGGCAGTTCGAATTGGACAAGGGGTGGGGGGCGCGGCACCCCTTTCCTTCTCCCTCTCCCCCTCTTTCCTCTTTCCCCCTCTCCGCTGGAAGGAAGGGGGGAGCCAACTAGGACTAGGAGTATTAGTGGGTCTCCCCCACTTGGCACGCCCCTAGGGCCGACCGGCCTCCCCCTCCTCCTTTATATACGGGGGTAGGGGGCACCCTAAAGGCACATCAATTGTTTTAGCTGTGTGTGGTGCCCCCCTCCACCGTTTACTCCTCCGGTCATATTATCGTAGTGCTTAGGCGAAGCCCTGCGCGGATCACATCACCAATACCGTCATCACGCCATCATGTTGACGGAACTCATTGACTCGTTTGTACCTCTACTGGATCAAGAGTTTGAGGGATGTCATCAAGCTGAACGTGTGCAGAACTCGGAGGTGTCGTACGTTCGGTACTTGATCGGTTGATTCAAGAAGACGTTTGACTCTGTCGGTCTACGAGGGTACGTGGACACACTCTCCCCTCTCGTTGCTATGCATATCCTAGATAGATCATGCGTGAGCGTAGGATTTTTTTTGAAATTGCATGCTACGTTTCCCAATAGTGGCATCCGAGCTAGGACTATGCATAGATGATATGCACAAGTAGAACATAAAGAGTTGCGGACGGTGATCGTCATACTGCTTACCACCAATGTCTCATTTTGATTCGGCGGTATTGTTGGATGAAGCGGCCCGGACCAACCTTACATGACCACGTTCATGAGACTGGTTTCACCGACAGACATGCAACTAGTTTTGCATAAAGGTGGCTAGCGGGTGTCTGTTTCTCCAACTTTAGTTGAATCAAATTTGACTGCGGCCGGTCCTTGTGAAGGTTAAAACAACAAACTTGATAAATCACCGTTGTGGTTTTTGTGCCATAGGTAAGTACGGTTCATGCTAGCAGCCCGTAGCAGCTATGTAAAACTTGCAACAAACAAAGTAGAGGATGTCTAACTTGTTTTTGCAGGGCATGTTGTGATGTGATATGGTCAAGACATGATGTGATATAAATATTGTTGTATGAGATGATCATGTTTTGTAAAAGTTAGCGGCAACTGGCAGGAGCCATATGGTTGTCGCTTTATTGTATGAAATACAAACGCTATGTAATTGCTTTACTTTATCACTAAGCGGTAGCGATAGTCATAGAAGCAATGGTTGGCAAGACGACCACGACACTACGATGGAGATCAAGGTGTCAGCTGGTGACGATGGAGATCATGATGTTGCTTCGGTGATAGAGATCATAAGAGCAAGATGATAATGGCCATATCATGTCACATATTTTGATTGCATGTGATGTTTATCTTTTATGCATCTTATTTTGCTTAGTATGGTGGTAGCATTATAAGATGATCCCTTACTGAATTTCAAGGTATAAGTGTTTTCCCCGAGTATGCACCGTTGCGAAAGTTCTTCGTGGTGAGACACCACGTGATGATCGGGTGTGATAAGCTCTACGTTCAAATACAATGGGTGCAAGCCAGATTTGCACACGCAGAATACTCGGGTTAAACTTGACAAGCCTAGCATATACAGATACGGCCTCGGAACACTGGAGACTGAAAGGTCGAACGTGAATCATATAGTAGATATGATTGATGCGTCTCCAATGTATCTATAATTTTTTATTGTTCCATGCTATTATATTATCTGTTTTGGATGTTTAATGGGATTTATTATGCACTTTTATATTATTTTTGGGACTAACCTATTAACCGGAGGCCCAGTGCAAATTGCTGTTTTTTGCCTATTTCAGTGTTTCGCAGAAAAGGAATATCAAACGGAGTCCAAACGGAATGAAACCTTCGGGAGAATCTTTTTTGGAACAAACGCAATTCAGGAGACTTGGAGTGGACGTCAAGGAAGCAATGAGGCGGCCACGAGGTCGGAGAGCACGCCTAAGGGGGTAGGCGCCCCACCCTCGTGGGCCCCTCGTGGCTCCAACGACCTACTTCTTTCGCCTATATATAGTCATATACCCCAAAAACATCCAGGAGCACCACGAAACCCTATTTCCACCGTCGCAACCTTCTGTACCCATGAGATCCCATCTTGGGGCCTTTTCCGGCGCTCCGCCAAAGGGGGAATCAATCACGGAGGGCTTCTACATCAACACCATAGCCTCTACGATGATGTGTGAGTAGTTTACCACACACCTTCGGGTCCATAGTTATTAGGTAGATGGCTTCTTCTCTCTCTTTGATTCTCAATACAAAGTTCTCCTCGATCTTCTTGGAGATCTATTCGCTGTAATACTTTTTGTGGTGTGTTTGTCGAGATCCGATGAATTGTGGGTTTATGATCAAGATTATCTATGAACAATATTTGATTCATCTCTGAATTCTTATATGTATGATTTGATATTTTTGCAAGTCTATTCGAATTATTAGTTTGGTTTGGCCTACTAGATTGATCTTTCTTGCAATGGGAGAAGTGCTTAGCTTTAGGTTCAATCTTGCGGTGTCCTTTCCCAGTGACAGCAGGGGCAGCAAGGCACGTATTGTATTGTTGCCATCGAGGATAAAATGATGGGGTTTATATCATATTGCTTGACTTTATCCCTCTACATCATGTCATCTTGCGTAATGTGTTACTCTGTTCTTATGAACTTAATAGTCTAGATGCATGCTGGATAGCGGTCGATGTGTGGAGTAATAGTAGTAGATGTAGGCAGGAGTCGGTCTACTTGTCACGGACGTGATGCCTATATACATGATCATGCCTAGATATTCTCATAACTATGCGCTTTTCTATCAATTGCTCGACAGTAATTTGTTCACCCACCGTAAGATATGCTATCTTGAGAGAAGCCACTAGTGAAACCTATGCCCCCCGGGTCTCTTTTCCATCGTATTATATCTCTTTTATTTACAATGCATCTCGTTTACTATTCTACAATCTTTACTTTTCAATCTATACAACAAAAATACCAAAAATATTTATCTTATTATCTCTATCAGATCTCACTTTTGCAAGTGGCTGTGAAGGGATTGACAACCCCTTAATCGCGTTGGTTGCAAGGTTCTTATTTGTTTGTGCAGGTACAAGGCGACTTGCGTGTAACCTCCTACTGGATTGATACCTTGGTTCTCAAAAACTGAGGGAAATACTTACGCTACTTTGCTGCATCACCCTTTCCTCTTCAAGGGAAAACCAACGCATGCTCAAGAGGTAGCAAGAAGGATTTCTGGCGCCGTTGCTGGGGAGGCTTATGCCAAGTCAAGTCAAGATTTGATCTCTCGACAACTCGCCGATTTCTGGCATCGTTGCCGGAAAGATCTACACACAAGTCAAGACATACCAAGTACCCATCACAAACTCGTATCCCTCGTATTACATTATTTGCCATTTGCCACTCGTTTTCCTCTCTCCCACTTCACCCTTGCCGTTTTATTCGTCCTTTTTCTGTTCACCTCTTTTTGCTTGCTTCTTGTTTGCTTGTGTGTTGGATTGTTTTTGTCGCTATGGCTTAAGACAATACTAAATTGTGTGATTTTTCCAATACCAACAACAATGATTTTCTTAGCACTCCGATTGCTCCTATCACCGATGCTGAATATTACGAAATTAATGCTGCTTTATTGAATCTTGTCATGAAAGATCAATTCTTTGGCCTTCTTAGCGAAGATGCCGCTACACATCTAAACAACTTTGTTGATTTGTGCGATATGCAAAAGAAGAGAGATGTGGATAATGATATTGTTAAATTGAAGTTATTTCCGTTTTCTCTTAGAGATCGTGCTAAAACTTGGTTCTCTTCTTTGCCTAAAATAGTATTGATTCATGGAATAAGTGCAAAGATGCTTTTATCTCTAAGTATTTTCCTCCCGCTAAGATCATCTCTCTTAGAAACGATATTATGAATTTTAAGCAACTTGATCATGAGCATGTTGCACAAGCTTGGCAGAGGATGAAACTAATGATACGTAATTGCCCTACACATGGTTTGAATTTATGGATGATTATACAAAAAAATTATGCCGGATTGAATTTTGCTTCTAGAAATCTTCTAGATTCGGCCGCGGGAGGCACTTTTATGGAAATCACTTTAGGATAAGCTACTAAAATCCTAGATAATATTATGGTTAATTATTCTCAATGGCACATCGAAAGATCTACTAGTAAAAAGGTTCATGCAATTGAAGAGATTAATTTTTTGAGTGGAAAGATGGATGAACTTATGAAATTGTTTGCAAATAAGAGTGTTTCTTCTGATCCTAATGATATGCCCTTATCCACTTTGATTGAGAATAATAATGAATCTATGGATGTGAATTTTGTTGGTAGGAACAATTTTGGTAACAACGCGTATAGAGGAAACTTTAATTCTAGGCCGTGCCCTAGTAATTCCTCTAATAATTATGGTAATTCCTACAACAATTCTTATGGAAATTTCAATAAGATGCCCTCTGATTTTGAGACTAGTGTTAAAGAATTTATGATTTTCCAAAAGAATTTCAATGCTTTGCTTGAAGAAAAATTCCCTAAGATTGATGAGTTGGCTAGGAATATGGATAGAATTTCTCTTGAAGTTTATTCTTTGAAACTTAGATCTATTCCACCTAAGCATGATATCAATGAGTCTCTCAAAGCCATGAGAATTTCTATTGATGAGTGCAAAGAAAGAACCGCTAGGATGCGTGCTAAAAAGGATTGCTTTGTGAAAGCGTGTTCTTCTAGTTTTCATGATAATAAGGATGAAGATCTAAAAGTGATTGATGTGCATCCTATTAAATCTTTGTTTTCCAATATGAATCTTGATAAATATGGGACCGGAGATGAGTCAACTTTATCTAAAAGGCGTGCCAATGATTCGGAGTTTTTAGATCTTGATGCAAAAATTGGTAAAAGTGGGATTAAAGAGGTCAAAACTTTACATAGCAATGAACCCACTATTTTGGATTTCAAGAAATTTAATTATGATGATTGCTCTTTGATATATTGTATTTCCTTGTTGCAATCCGTGCTAAATTCTCCTCATGCTTATAGTCAAAATAAAGCTTTTACCAAACATATCGTTGATGCTTTAATGCAATCTTATGAAGAAAAACTTGAATTAGAAGTTTCTATCCCTAGAAAACTTTATGATGAGTGGGAACCTGCTTCTAAAATTAAGATTAAAAATCATGAATGCTATGCTTTGTGTGATTTGGGTGCTAGTGTTTCCACGATTCCTAAAACTTTGTGTGATATGCTAGGTTTCCATGAATTTGATGATTGTTCTTTAAATTTGCATCTTGCGGGTTCCACCATTAAGAAACCTATGGGAAGGATTAATGATGTTCTTATTGTTGCAAATAGGAATTATGTGCCCGTAGATTTCATTGTCCTTGATATAGATTGTAATCCTTCATGTCCTATTATTCTTTGTAGACCTTTCCTTAGAACGATTGGTGCAATTATTGATATGAAAGAAGGAAATATTAGATTCCAATTTCCATTAAGGAAAGGCATGAAGCGCTCTCCTAGGAAGAAAATTAAATTACCTTATGAATCTATTATGAGAGCCACTTATGAATTGAATACCAAAGATGGTAATACCTAGATCTATTCTTGTTTTTATGCCTAGCTAGGGGCGTTAAACAATAATGCTTGTTGGGAGGCAATCCAATTTTATTTTTGTTCTTTATTTTTTGTTCATTTTTGGTAATAAATAATTAATCTAGCCTCTGGTTAGATGTGGTTTTGTGTTTTAATTATTGTTTGTGCCAAGTAAAACCTTTAGGATAACCTAGGGCGATAGTTAATTTGATCTTGCTAAAAAACAAAAACTTTAGCGCGCACGAGATTAGTTTTTATAAATCACAGAAACGTGATTTGCAGTTGATTCTTTTTGCAGAAGATTAATAAACAAATTACCTCAGACTTACTAATTTGGTAGAATTTTTGGGGTTCAAGAAGTATTCGAGAGTTACAGATTGCTACAGACTGTTCTATTTTTGACAGATTCTGTTTTTCGTGTGTTGTTTGCTTATGTTGATGAATCTATGGCTAGTATCGGGGGGTATGAACCATAGAGAAGTTGAAATACAGTAGGTTTAACACCAATACAAATAAATAATGAGTTCATTACAACACCTTAAAGTGGTGGTTTGTTTTCTTGCACTAACAGAGCTCATGAGATTTTTTGTTGAGTTCTGTGTTGTGAAGTTTTCAAGTTTTGGGTAAAGATTTGATGGATTTTGGAATAAGGAGTGGCAAGAGACTAAGCTTGGGGATGCCCAAGGCACCCCAAGATAAAATTTAAGGACAACCAAAAGCCTAAGCTCGGGGATGACCCAGAAGGCATTCCCTCTTTCGTCTTCGTCTATCGGTAACTTTACTTGAGGCTATATTTTTTTTCACCACATGATATGTGTTTTGCTTGGAGTGTCTTGTATGATTTTAGTCTTTGATTTTTAGTTTATCACAATCATCCTTGCTGTACACACCTTTTGGAGAGACACACATGAAGCGGAATTTATTAGAATACTCTATGTGCTTCACTTATATCTTTTGAGCTAGACAATTTTGCTCTAGTGCTTCCACTACAAAAAATACACTTCCGTGATGATACGTGTTTGTCACAGTAGGTCGCATGTTTTTTCATGCATGTACATCCATGACGATTTTATGACAGAATCAAGATAGTCATACATGTGCTGTCGTAGAAGTGTTCCATGACATTACCAAAATTATCATCACGGAAGCGTCCACTTCCATGACAATAAATCGCACGTCACAGAAGTGCTTTCGTCAAGGGTGACTGACACGTGGCATCCACCATAATGGAACGCCGTTAAGCCATCGGGTCGGGTTTTGGATCCGATAACCTGTTAACAGCCCCGACCAATGGGGATTTTCCACATGTAAAATCATCATTGGCTGGAGGAGACACGTGTCAGCTCTGCGTTGGCACAGGTGTCACTCATCCAATGGGCAAGACGCGCCTATGATATGTTTACACGTGGACCGGCCCATCAAGTTTAAATGGGCCGGCCCAACTAAAGGCCCACAAGATTTTGCAGACCATAATGGGCCGGCCTAGCTAAAGGCCCATGAGATTTTGCGGACCATAATGGGCTGGCCCAGCTAAAGGCCCACAAGATTTTGCGGGCCATAATGGGCCGGCCCAGGTAAAGGACCACAAGATTTTTATGTGCCATAATTGGCCGGCCCAAGTAAAGGCCCGTAAGATTCTTGTGGATCATAATGGGCCGGCCCAGCTAAAGGCCCACGAGATTTCGCCGACATTAATGGGCTGGCCCAGCTGTAGGCCCAAAAGATTTTGAGGACCCTAGTAGGCCGGCCCATTAACTGGCTGCCATGTTTTGGGCCAAATGCCGGCCCATATTTGATCCGGTCCATTAATGGCCTGCCACGTTCCGGGCCTAATAATGGCCGATATGAGATCCGACCCGTTAAAAGCCTACCACGTTCTGGGCCAAATTACGGCCCAGATCAGGTCCAGCCCTTTAAGAGGCTTTGGGCTAAATTATGGCCCATATCAGAGTCGGCCCGTCAACTGGACGCTATGCTTTTGGGCCCACGTGCTAAAGGCCCATTTAGTAATTCGGCCTGATATTAGTTTCGGCCTGTTAAGGGCCCGTTTAACATTTCGGCCCTATATTAATTTCGGCCTATTAAAAGCCCGTCATATAGTTGGGCCTAACTACGGCTCGGTTTGCATTCGTCCTGCTCGAAGCCGATATCTGATTGGGCCAAACAAGGACCGAGACAATTTTGGCCTGTTAAAAGCCCGTGATTTGATTCGCACAATCATGGGCCGGGGTCCATTTCGGGCTGCTGCCGGCCCGTGAGCTGTTCGGCACGTTTCAGGCCCAACCTACTTCTCAGCCTCCTAAAAGCCCATTGAGTTTTCTTGCGAAAAGAGGGCCGGGGGTTACTCGGCCTATTAAAGGCCCGAATCTACTAGTGGGCCAGTTTACTTTTGGCCTTTTAACGGACCAAGATGACGGGGCCCATGATGCGGATCATACATTGTGATTGCATGACGGCCCGATTATGTACCGTAATTTTACGGTTTGGCCGGTTTACTGCGAAGACAGGATATATATACAGTAAAATAACTGCAGCATCGTGAATAAGAAAAAACCTAGACTATACAATAAAGAAATTACGGCATATTACATCCACTGGGCATCAAAGTTCGCCACTATGATAATAAAGCACAAGCAGACAGCAGATTACATACACTGGGCATCAAAGATCGCCACCAGTGCAAATAAACACGCCGACAAAATAATATACAAAACCGACAGCACTTCAATAGAGTTCAAGAAAGGTTAGCCCTGCTGGGGAGCTGCAGCGCAAGCAGCTGAGCAAGCTGATGAGACTGCGCTTGTTCAACACTTATATCTTCCTCACTCTGAAAGATAAACAAGCAGACAGATGACAGGTTTTGCACATAAAAGTATCAGTGCTGACAATTCATCACATTTCTTACTGACGAATAAAGTGACACAGTTTAAAATTGCATTAACACAATATGGTATTGTTCAGGTCAAGACATGGCAGGAAATGACATTGTGAAGGAGTTGGCAGCTTCACGACACCACTGGATTACAGATCAAGAACTCATAAGTATCAATGGTTAGTGTGCTGTCAATTTATCCCATTTCAGATTGGCAAATAAAGAGACGGTTTAAATAATAGTAGAATGATATGACATTGTTCATAGTTAAGACATTGCAGAATATGACATTGTGCTGTAGTGGGTAGGTTCACCACACCACTGGATTACGGATGAAGAACAGAAGCATACATGCAGTGCAAAAGAAGATCACTTGCTCTGTATAGTTTAATTTACATGGTATGAAGAAGGAACTTGGTTGTACAACTGAAAACTTAAATTGAGAAGGACAAACTTTTGTTTATGAACTACATAATAAACTTTAAACATGCAATTTGATGCAAACACCAAAAATAAACAGCTGTTGCAGTCATGCCTAACCAAATATACACAACAAAGTTTGAAGGCTTGAGAAGGACAAACTTACATTATTGGTGAAGACAGGCTCTATAAAGCCCTTGTCCATGCTGATGGGGGGGGGCAATTCAAGAAGTTTACCACAGAATCTTCTTCATAAGCATTGCCTTTATTCTACATTTTGTTAAGAGTAAATATAGATGTGATAATATACGAAAAAATGGAGAATATTTAAGATAAGATGAAGAGTGATGCTACATAACCAAGTAGCTATAAATGTAAGTGCAGCGATACAGGCAAAAGGTACAGCCAAGAGCAATGCACAGCTAAACTTCTTCAGTACCAACCTTATGGTAAGAGTAAATATAGATCTGATGTGTAGAAAATGGAGGGCAAAGGAAAATAAGCTGCAGAGTGATGGTACATGAACAACTACCTGTCAATATAAGTACACTGATAAAGGACATCATGTACTTACAAGAACAATGCAGAGCTAAAAAATTCATTGGCATTGGATATATTCTACACTAATGTAACCATTCATACAGATCAGATAATTTGGAGCGAACAATTGATAAGCAAGCTATCATGCATACTGCTGTCACATAATGAACCAGGTATGTATGCAAGTACAGTGATACAGGACAACAGGTACTAACAAGAGCAAAGCAGCGGGCAACATATTTGCGATATCCTGTCGTTCTTTTCAAACCGGAATTCTTCTTCGAGCAGATTTCCTGCAAAAAAGATCCGTAAGGCACATGCGGAAAAGGAGAAGTTCAAATTGTCATGTGATTTCATAGACAGTACCTCATCCTGGGAACGAGACCAGTGCATAACAAGGTTTTTCCATTCAATGTCTTCTAAATTTAGCACAGGAGACTTCACCAGAAATTCGTTTATAGACTTGCCATCAAAGTGTGATTTCCTCAGGTAACACCGATACTGCTGCAATGCTTCCTTGAAAAGCACAAGCAAGCTTTGCTCGTCATGACTATCCAGATTGACCCTCGCCTAGTTACAACAATGTAATGTAAATCATTGATGTGTTCAATCAGCAGAAAACAGGAAAATAATAACCATGAATAATAGCACTTACACGTAAGTTGGACAGGAAGATGTGAAAATGGTGTTTGTCTTCACTATAATCTTCCCATGATGGGAATATATGCACGTAGTCCCTAACAACATTGAAAGCATTGTCTTTTAAACTGGGAATAAATGGAATGGGGTTCCAATCTGCAGGAATTGGCCGTCTCTGCAGTTGGGATAGGTCTTCGGCCGGTGGACTTGCTGTACTTTTTGCTGGAGTGGGATTTTTCTGTGGTACGGCTGGTGCTATGGCAAATGAAATCGGTATACCTTTTGCTGGAGTGCAGGTCCTGTGTGGTGGGGCTAGTGGTGTGGCCAGTGAAGTATGGGTACAGTCTGCTGGAGTCGGTCCTACGTTTTGTGTCACTGGTTGTACAACCAATATAAGTGGGGTGCTGTCTGATTTCTCCGGCACCACCACGTTTTTCAAGGACTTTGCTGGTGCTCCTTCAGGTTCGGCAATCACCCTCTTCCTTTTTGATGTCTGATGCACAAGAACAACATTTGAGTGGAAAAACATGGTATGATGACAGATGGAATATGTATTGATAATGGATGGGCATGGCATCTCGACATATATGATGAGTAAACTAAGCAGATGGCGGTGCAACAAAGTAGAAGAAATGCAAGACAACATATGCAAGATACGCGCAATCAATAAAACCTTGCCAAATTAGAACAGGCACCTTGATGGGTGAACAGGACAGGCCATCTGCCTTTGACTCCTCGAGGTTAGAATAGTCATTAGGATCATATTCTGAACAAGAATCAACAGGTGGGGAGCGTATGAGTTTCATTGCATCCAGAATGGCACTCAATGCCTTGGTGCCAATTTTGTAAGTCATTGCAGTGTTTAGCTTCAAGAGTGGACTGCTGCTAGTGCGACACAAAGCAGCTACACAGATCATAGTGTAGATATAACGGGGAAAACCGTAAGCATCAGAGTAAAATCAGCAAAGTGGAACTTGCTGGAATATATGTGCTAGTACTGCCGGTACGGCTAGAAAGGCTTCGGATACCAGTTCTCTTCAACTGAAGGTGCGGTACTGTTAATATCAGTGTAACTCTCAAAGGCGACACAGCTCCCCGCATTTCCTTGCTATTCTTATAGGATTCAAGTGGGCAGGTCACTACAAATCCTATTCCTATGTTTACAAAATCCTACGAATCAAAGAGGCTCAAAGTGTCCATCACAACCGACCGTATAGACCTCTACACTGCAAATGTCCCTGCTCATCTTCAGTACAAGGAACATACTGTACTACTATCATACTCCCTCCGTTCCAAAATATAAGTCTTGGTAGAGATTTCCACTATGGATCACATACAGATGTATCCAGATACATTTTAGAGTGTAGATTCACTCATTTTGCTCCATATGTAGTCCATGGTGGAATCTATACAAAGACTTGTATTTAGGAATGGAGAGAGTACATATTAAAGAAGAATGGAAGAGGAACATGGTAAAGAAGAGTAAGCAGATTTTGGATAATAAAATGTTGGTTGCGCAGTGCCCACACATGATGAACCAGAGCGCATTAAGAATGCAACTCCCAGCTATCTCTCGACCATTTCACGCGGTTGGATGAAGATCCTACGTCTCATAACCCTTCTTCTTCCTCGTCTCTGATTCTTCCCATACAGAATACCGCACGGGCCGCCGGCTGGACCACCGGCCCCCATCGCATGTGTTCCTCCACCACCCCCACCCCCACCCCGCCCAAACCCCCACCCGCGTCGAGTTTTCTTCATTCAGCGAGGCCCCGCAACCACCTGAGCCCCTTCGTACGCACCGGCTAACTCCGGCGAGCTCTAAAAAATTGACTGACCCAATTTTGAAATTTAGTCTACTGTGATTTAACTAGTGTGGAATATAAAAGGGGAAAACCATAAGCATTGGGAGTATAGTGTTGAGCGTGCCATGGCGGATCTGAAGGTGCAAACCGGACAAAGGCAACTTCGCAACCAAGACAAGAAATCAGAGTAAAGCAGTGGCGATCTATTTTCTTGCCGCGATAAATAAGTTGAGCAGATACGAAAGAGTACCGCCTCTGGTGCGGCGCCGTGTATGCATCTGCTGAGAATTTGACGGTGCTGCGGTAGCGATGGCTGTCGGCGGCGTGGAAGCAGATCTAGGAGGGTAGACGGTGGCGGCGGGCGCGGTGGACGAGACGGTCGTAGGAGCGGCGCCGGCAAGGTGGACGACGGCGGGGATGAAGCGAGAGGACGGGATGCAAGGATCCCGGTCCGAAGCCACGGATGAGAGAGGTCGATCTCTTGTAATGGATGGCGGCATCGGGGTATCATCTCTGGCATGGTGGAGGAGGACGGCGGCGGATGGGGTGGCGGACGGCGGTGGATGGGAGAGGCTGGGGTGGAGAGGGTGTTTTGGCGCCCACGGAGTACGAATGGGGAAAAGGGAGGTAGAGAGGAAGGGGGAACCATGTATTCAGGGCGCCCTTGTCTCAAATGTGAGGAAATTTACAAACTTAGCCCCTGTTTTAAATTTCTACATCACAGCAATATTAGTCGGTTGGGGATAGGACGGTAATCTCGCATACACCGAATATTTGCCGACGAGATTTTGTTTTTGGCGCCCACCGTGTATAAATATGAATCGGGGAGGGAGTCGATTTCGGCCGAGGACACACTGTGTTTTGGCGCCCATCGTGTATGAATCCGGGTGAGAGGCGGTTACGTCATGTTTGGGTGAAATTACAAACCTACCCCTATCGAAACCTATAGAAATCCAGCAGATAGGCTTTGCATGGCAGGGATAGGCAGTAGTAATTTCCATCTCGCAGATTTTGGTTTCGGGCGGTTACTGTGACTTTCCCCGCTTCGTTCAAATTTTGCAGAGTGCACGTTTACCGTGCCAACTCAATTCGAATCCCGTTTGTATTCTATTTTTTTCGGGCGGGATCCATTTTCAATTGGAATTAAATTCTATATACATCATTTTTTATATATACTTTCAAAAGCACAACAAAGAATTCTGCTCCTTTATATGTATAATATGATTTACAAATACAATGATCTCAAAATCTTAAGGTTGAATTCAAAAAAAATTAACCAAATTATGTTCTACTAAAATGTATGGATCAGTAATATCTACATATTAAATAACATAGATGTGCGTGAATTCATATGAGTATGCATGTTTGATAGATCAATTTTGGTTCGAGTATGGATTACATGTATCATCATCTCGAATTCAAATATTTGAATCCCTTTTATGTTCACTCCTTTCACGCCCATCTCTCTCGCATGCATGCTCCTTCATGTAGCTATCACTCTCTTTTCTCCAGCTCACCCGCATGCTCACTTCATGTTTCTCCTATCCTCGCAAACATGGTCTCTCGACGTCTCCCTTGAGAAGTGTCACACTCTCCCTATCATTATACATTACACGGTTTTCATTATCTCTCACGTCTCTACTGTTCTCTGGTATCACTCGGTACCTAAGCTTTCTTTTTCACCGCCACACACACAGTCTCCACTCGTCTTTCACTTTGTCTTTCTCTCTATGGGATTCTCTCACACACCCTATATGTCTCTACATATGACTCATACCACTAAAATTACTCTCTCTCTCTCCTGTAGACACAACATTTGTTGCGGTCTCCTTTTCGTCTCCATCCCAGACTGACATTATTCATTTGTTTACCGATCAGACAACCCCCCCCCTCTCTCTCACAGACACACACACACAACTCCTGCTTCCACTCCCCTTCCTGACTACCGTCTCTCTCTCTCACACACAAAACTCTCGCTTTCGCACCCCAATTCGTATTTCTCTCACAAACATTTATCGACTAGTCTCTAGATAGGTTTATACACCCGCACACTCGTGCTTCCACTATCGCATACATGTCTCTCTCCCGCTCCTTGTATCTATGTAGATTTTTCTTCCCTTCTTGAGACACGCCCTCTCGATGGTGCACACACACACTATCGCCTCATTTTAAGCTGATACCTATCGCACACACACTCCTTGTGTCTTTGTCACACATGCACTCCGTCCTTCTCCACTCCCCCTCTCTCTCTCACACACACACATGGGCTTTTTGCAACAACTAGCAAGATGCCCATGCGTTGCACGGAACATCAAGATGCATTTGTATGAGTAGTTTATCTTGTGGGGGAAAAGGATGAATGAGGGAAGGCCTTATTTGCAAATGTGGAGAGGGGCATGGGTATCTTTTTGCAAAATTGCCATAGTTTCCTTCCTATCCGTCAGATATAGATCAGACAGCCTATATTGCAGGATGGCAGGCACACGATCATCACCGACAATGCTTTTTTATAAGAGTAGGGATAAAAAACAGAGTTGGTGATGATGGTGGGCCTGCCATCCTGCAATGTAGGTCGTCGATTTATATCTGACAGATAGGAAGGAAAATATGGAAATTTACCCGCACTCCTCACCACATTTGCAGATAAGGCCTTCCCTCGTTCATCCTTTTCTCCCACAAGATCTTGATGTTCCGTGCAACGCACGGGCATCTTGCTAGATAGAGTAGGAATTAGACATATACCACTTCTCGAATCTTGAAACCAACAACATTCCTCCCTTATCTCATCAAAACCGCCAAAGGAATATATTTTGAGTGAAACATAACATATTTTTAGTGATATACGTATTTCAAAACTAGACTTTTTTTCTATCAAATCGGTGAATATGTATTAATCTACTTTGATCGTGTGGCAACGCATTGGCACATTGCTAGTAGTTATTATAATTTTTTGGACACCAGACAAACGGTGGAGTACATATACGAAGAGAAGAGGCGCACGCACGCAGTCGGCCTCTCGCTGTCTCGCACACATGAGTGTTACGTAAAGGCGACGTTAACAAATAAACCCTAAAACCCTAGGTGCACGATTGCTGCATTCGCGGGTACCGGGTACGTGGTGGAGCACCTTTGTAGGAATAGTCAGCTCGCGTGATAATTTGATCCGTAGGAGTTGATGGTCGGGACCACAGGTGAACGACTTGGAGCGCGGTGGCTCGCTAGTTGCCACAGATCGAGTAGCCACATTTAAAATATCATTTTTTTAGCGGGGTTAAGAGTTCCGATTTTCAATGGCGCGTTATAAGTACTAAGTAGTTTTTAGAACGATTGGTATGGAGCGAAAATGGAATTCATAGTACTACGTACCTCCTTGGCGTATGGTTGTATGGGTTTATGTTGCGAGATGTTGAACCTGGTAGTTCTAGGGCAAATACTATGGTTTAGATTTAGATGCTGGTTTTCAGTAATGAAAATCAGAAGGGGAAAACCTTCTTTGATTAAAAAAAACTACTACCTCCATTCTGGTTTACTAGTCCCCATCGTATTTTGGGTCAAAGTTTGTCCATGAATTTTACTTGTAAAATGTGAATGGAAAACGAGATTTTGTTATACCCAAACAAAAAAGGACTGGAGGGAGTGATTGCTCTGACACGGACACGACCTCTCATAGCGCAGGCATTGAACCGGCGCGCCGGCCAAGAGGGCCCCACTCGCTGCAGGCCCGACTGAGCATGCCTCCTCGCCGCGTGCAACCAGCTTAAGACTGCCCCGCCTGCCTTCATTGAATCTGCACGTGTGCCGGCAACACGTCCTTCCGCTCCGCGAGCCGGCAGGCATTTTAGAACACAAAAATGACTAAAATATAATTAATTTACGCATGGTCTTGACTTGTTGTGCTCGCACTGGTAGCAGGAACTAGTAGAGGTTTTTCTTTATTTATAACTCTCCTCACATTTTTTGGCTTTGAAGTGAATCATGGTTGTGGACATTATGTATGAATGTGCAGATATCTGTGAACATGAGTTTGATGTGGAAGTTGAACTTGGAATGTCGGGCTTGCGCGTGAACTATACCATGTCCAATGCTTCGTCTGTTATTGTTTGGAAAGTAATTGTTGTTATTACATGACCCGGAAAAAATATTTTGTGCCACATCAGTAGATGCACGGACATCACAACAGGCATGCTGACTGGATAAACATTTGAACCTAGCTATTATGAAGGAAATTTTGTATTGACAACAGTTTTAGATAGCAGGAGATGCCTAGCCTGCTCTGCCTCTGCTAGCTTATTTCTGGCTTCTTCCATCTCTTCTTTGGCTTGGGTGAAGAGAGCATCTGATTGCTCTTTTCGCTTCTTCAGGAACTCAGCTACATTCTCAAGGGTTGTTGCATGCTTTCTTTCAGCCTTTACTAGAGCCACGAGGACACGAACAGCTGACGACTCCACCTGGCTTGTGTGTAATCCAGCATCATCTGGGAATTTGCACCTTGTGTCTAATCCAGCATCATTAGGGAACTGGCACCTTGTGTGTAATCCAGCCTCATTTTGGAAACATGATCTCGAGGTTGACCATACTTCCCTCCTCGCAGGAACTGCATCCTGACATGAAGTTACTTCTTTTTTAGATCAATACTCAGAGCAACCCAGATCCATTTAGTAGAAGCCAGATAAACAGAACTCGTAGAAGTGAATTCAAAAGGAAAAAATATATAAATAGACTACAAGGTGAGAACACCCACTTCCTACATCAAGCTAAAAACGAAAGCATTAGGACGATTAAGACTCTTCTTATTACACATTGAAGAACACTAGGCTTAAGAGAAACAGAAACTACAACATATACACATCGAAGAACGCGAGGCTAAACGAAAGTAATTGAAAGGGTGTTACTTACCAAAGCTCGTTTTACAGGTTCGGTGCAACTCCTCTTTAACTTGCCACGCTCCTTGAAGATGTCCCCAATATCCCGTGTTTGGTCTTCATTGCTACTCTGCATGTTCGCACTCGTGGTTTTAAAATCTCAACATGACAAGAAAAATATACTACTAGTAATACTCGCGCATCTTGTGGGCAACATTAAAGCACTCGTCTGCCATCTTAGAGCATCTCCAAGAGAATCGCAATGTGCGGCACTTTAAAAAAGCATTTACAGTGCTGAGATCGAGAAGTAGAGAGACTAGAGAGTAGAGGATAGTTCTCAGCATTGATAGATAAAAAAATAGATAATTCAACTACTCCTCATCGTCCGACTCCTCCTTGGTGATGTCCTCCTCCGACGTCTGACTGTAGGCGTGAAGATACCGCTCGTTGTCGGATTCCTAGGGCGACGCTGCTCCTAGCCTCATGTTGAATTGAGCGTCCGCTTTTCGCCTACGCTTGTCCTCGCAATAGGCGGCTCGCTCTGCCCTCCTCTTATCCCTCTACGCCCTCCTTTACACGTAGAACTCGCGCTCGTTGATGATGTCCTGCGGGAAGTGTTGGCGCCACAACACCATGGCTTCCTCGTCCATCTCGGCGATGCCGAGACGGTGCTCCCGCCTCCGGTTATCGCGATGATCCTTGTCAGTGCTAAGCCACGGCAGAGGCGCGAGCTCCTGCGCCCGCTCCCGCATAGGCACATTGGGGAAGTTCAGTGTTCTATGAGGCCACCGGAGGCGCCACACCACCGCGTCGTACACGTGGGCGGGCTCGTTAGCGGTATCGAAATTGCCTAGGCCGAGGTGCATCCTGCAGAACCGGATCTCGGCGGAGAAGCCGCCGGAGGGGCACGCGCGGATGCCACGGTATCCCCAAGTTTCCCTGCAACGCGGCGGCATGGTGGCGCGGTGGCGGCGAGGCTAGAAAGAGCGGGGAGAGAGCGGTGGCGAGGCACAGAGTGGGGAGAGAGTGGTGGCAAGGCACAGAGCGGTGGGAGGGCATTGGATTTTATAAAGCGCGCCGGATGCCGCGCGCCAAAACTAGCGCACGCCCGGCCGCTTTTTCCCGCGCGCGCGCGATCCTTTCCCGACGTCTCTGCTATCTCTACTCTCTTCTCTACTGTTATATTTATTTTATATTTAATATTTATCTCTACTTCTCTACTGTCTACTTTTTTTCTCTATACTTTTTTTCTTATACAAAAACATAGTTGGTGATGATGGTGTGCCTGCCATCCTGCAATATAGACCGTCCGATTTATATCTGACAGATAGGAAGGAAACAATGGGAATTTTGCAAAAAGATACCCATACCCCTCTCCAGATTTGCAAATAAGGCCTTCCCTCGTTCATCCTTTTCTCCCACAAGATAAACTACTCATACAAATGCATCTTGATGCGTGCAACGCATGGGCATCTTGCTAGTTCTAAAAAACTTTCCATCATTTGCCACACTACTGGTTGCAGATGAAAAACCTACCCAAGCACAACGCGATACAGGAGCGACGCACAATTACAAGCTGATATTCTGTTGGACAATGGAGGCTATAACCAATTACTTTTACGGGAACAATAGCACCCAGGAAATTTGAAGGGTAGGTATGAACAAAATTGGAACTGCACATGTATTGCTAAGTGATTCAATACACACATTACCAATCGAGGAGGAGAACGATGGTCGCGGCGGCCTCTGTGAGTCATGGTCGGCAACGGGAGTCAGTTCATTGTCCATGACGGTGGTGCTTCTGCGCTTGGCGTCGGCTTCCGGGAAGCAGATCCGAGACCGTGGAAGACGATGCCGGGGAAGAGGCTCCGTGTACGACGACGATGGTGGACCGGCTCCAGTGCGGCGTACGAGGTCGTCGATGAGGCAGATGCGCTGCGGTGGACGAGTGCGCCGATGTAAAGGGGAGGAGCACGAAGGCTGCGGTGCCGTGGAGAAGTCTATTTTGCGGTGGGGATAGAAAATGGGGAGTATTCAGGTGTACTACTCTGGGTGCCGGGGTGGGGTTGGCTGGGTAGGGTGAACCTGAAGTTACGAAAACAGCCCCCTACCAAGCGTCATCCGTAGGCCTGTTCCGAAGGCTATGATGGTAACTTCCCACTGCTCGAATCAGGGTCGCGGGAGATTTTCCCGCCGACCTCAAAATTTTGTGACACTGAACTCCCCGTGTGGCGTGTTGAGTGATTCGGCTAAGCAACTAGCGAGTAGTAGTAGTAAACTCTGCATATTAGGTTTGACCGAAGTCAAACTTCCTAAAGTTTGACCAAGTTTATAGAAAAATATAAACATTTACCATAACAAATATGTATGATGTGAAAGTACATTCAATAATGAATCTAATGGTATTTATTTGTTATTGTATATGTTAATATTTTTTGTTATAAGCTTTCTGAGAGTTTACAAAACTTGACTTTGACCAATGCTAATACGCGGACTTAAATAAAAACGGAGGGAGTACACATTTGTTTTCTTAGTTTGTAGTGAACTAATCATTTGTTGAAATTGTGAAATAAATATATTAGGCTATTGACTTCGAATGTAATGGTCTATACAATTCAATAGTTACAATCATTGTCGAATCCCAAGATGTATACAAGGTCTATAGTACTTCACAACATGCTCAAACTCACATAATCCCAGTCAAATGAGAATCTAAATGCATTTCATAGTTATTACTTTGTAGGATGCAACAAAACCAACCATAACTCTACATCAGCCATTATAGAAGCAACATTTTGAACATATCCCAATGTGTGAATGAAACGTGCAGAGAGAGCTTGCGAAGATGGAGCAGATAGGGCGGGAAAGATTGTATGTATGTGGACGAGAGAGTAGGAGACAAACCTAACGAGACAGAGAGAGAGGATAGAGAGAGAAAGAGAGAGGAAGAAGTTAGGTCTGTGAGAAAGATGGAGACATGTAATATACGTGAGATGCGTGTGCATCCGAATTCTATATACATGGAAGGAGAAGAGACAACATGTTTGATGAGAGAGCTGGAAAAACATGGACTAGAGGGGAAGGATCTTGTGGGTTGAGGGATTGATAATTTTGTGCGGGAGAGAGAGGGATTGGTAATTTTGTGCGAGAGAGAGAGGGTGGGGGGGGAGGAGTCAGTCAGCCGTTGTCACATCATTGTGCTTCCAAATGGCCCCGCATTCTCTAGCGCGGTGTGGTCTCTGTCTTCGATCTCCTCGATGCCCTCTTTGAAGATTGAGGTGTTGTGCATGTTGGGGGTGCAAAGAAGCACAAGCGAGAGTGGTCGCCGTATAACCTTGGATGGGGATGAATTGTGTGCTCGGGGGAGGGTGTGTGTGTGTGTTGTGCCGTGTGTCTCTCTGTGCGTGTGTGTGCGTGTGTGTGTTAGATATTGAGAGAAAACAAACCTAAGGAGAGAAATGGGTATTCTCGAAGAGATTGTGCGGGCCTTGAGGTGGGCAGGGGCCGGGTGAGGGTGTCAAAATGTGCGCGTTGATGCATGTGTTACATGCGATCATGCGAGGGACGAACGAATCGAGAGAGATGGTTGTTGTGTTACGGATGCTCCTCTCTCTCTCTCTCACACACACACACAAGTAAACTAGAAGACCGTTCTCTCATGTATACACAACGTATCGACATCTGTCTATGTCTCACTCATGCATGATCATTTTCACATTCACACCTCTCTATGTCTGTATCACACGCACACCGTCTCAACATTTCCCTTCTGCCACAACACACATATGGACACATACACACGTTCTCTCTCAGTCACACACACAAAATCAGTATTAAAAAAACTAGGGCGCACCTAAAATGTCCAAATCCAAATAAACACGAACTGGAGATAAATTCAAATATATGGAAATATTGCAGCGTCAAGAACTTTTCCAGGAAAAAAAGTTGAGTAATATTCGGGGGTTGTTTTCACACACACAAAAAGTTTTGGTGGATGTCCTTCGAGCGCGACACGGTGACGCACCGTTCGATCGACCGCGTGGCCGTGGTTCACGCGCTTGCACATGATTCCGTATCGTGGCTGTGGTACTAACTAATAAAAGCGCTGTCTAAGTCTAATGTTTACGTGTACTAGTACAGTTTTCTTTTAAGTTTAACCAACCTTATATAAAACTAAAGTAAGCTCCCATACATGCACTCAACAATATGCTGCCGCCGCCGTTGCGCATGCCGGCACCCGCCTGCTCCGGCCAACAATTTCTCGCCCATCACCGTCGTATCGCCACCATCCCTTTGCCATGAAGCCGAAGGCTCGCCAGCTCACGCCGTCTGCAGTCCCTCCTCGCGTTGCCGCCGCGCTGCCAAGCATGCGAGCAGCTGGTGGAGCCGCGTCTATGCACGCATCATACGAAGAGGAGGACGAACACGTGCTCCAGCACGCCGGCGAGGAGGAACTAGCGTGTCATTGTTGTCTCCGCCCGCGCGGAGGAGTCGCGCATGATGGCTGTCACGGCAGAAGCCGGTCGCGCGCGCGTCGAGCCTGCAAACCGGGTGCGGACGCGGAATCTACGTTTGAGACCTTGAATGCCACGTGGATCCTGCAATCTCAAGGAGAAATTTGGGTCAATCGACTCTTGTGAGCCGTTTGATGCAACATGGATGGCTAGAAGGGCTTCTTCCACCTCTTCTGTCGTCTTCTTCCTTCGCTCCGTCGAACTTCTTTCACAAATTGACTGACCCAAATTATACTACTAGTACGAACGTATTAAGTACAATAGGAACACGAAGATACGAGCAGTAGTACCAACTGCAAGAAGAACAGTAGTAAGACATAGTACTAGTACTACTGTACGTACTAAAGAGTTCAAATAACGAGAAAGAACATAAACATAGTTCTGCTGGGGCCTCAGCACAACACACCCTTGAAAATAAACTAAGCAACTAGTCCGCTTGACACTGCAGTAGAACCAGCATGAGCGACGACACTGCCACCTACTCGGAGTCCGAGTCCACGTCCTCGACTTCGTCCTCGTCCTTCGTCCTCTTCCCCTTCGCCGACTCTTCTTTGCTTGAACCGGACACTAGGCTCTGCTTCTTCATCCAACCCTTGTAGATATTTAAACAAAGGTAGGCATCCATTGCTGCGTACAGGATGTGATCTTCATCTAATGTCTTCGACTCCCATGCATGATGAAACTCATGATGAGGTTTCTTCAGTTTAGCGTACGAAGGGTCAATCATGGCAGCTGCCAAGGTCAGCATTGAAGGTTGAGAGGAGGACACCAGGCTTGCCTTCTGGAGATCGAAGGGCTGGACTACTACAAGACCTATCCAACGTAGGACATCCCTGTCATTCCTAAAGTCTACAGTAACGAATTTCACTCTTTTGTCCTTGAGGAAGTTCTTAAAATCCTGGCACTCAACGTCAGCATGGCATATGTGGTGGACCAAGCAAATGTTATGTACGCAAACCTGGATCACGGCGGGCTTCTTCCTCTCTGCCTCCTTTAGAATCTTCTCTCTTTCCAGGACTGTGGTGTACTCAACATCTAGCCCAGTGACCCACTCATCCGTTGAACTGTTGAACATGCGTAGGAAGCGAGCAAGCCATGCTTTCACCGTCGCGGATCCATGTGTGTAGATGATGATGAACTCATCGCCAGTGATGGCTCTAACCTAGTACTCAGCGGCGGCCATGGAGATTTGAGAGGCCATGGATTTTGGAGGAGGGTTAGGAGAAGTTGAACTGTTGTACCCCGCAAAAAAAATGGGAGCGAACTAATGTGAAAGGACGGGACGACTGGGAGCGAACTGTTGTAAGGTAGAAGACGGGGACGAGTAGGGCGTGTGAACAGCGTGGGGTTGCTGGCTTTCCCGGTGGATAAATAGCTGCAAGCCCCCAAAGAGTTCTCAAGAACTATGCGGGACCCACTAGATGTCATGTCTACTAGACCCATATCGTAGGCCTGACGGTATAGCTTCTGCCTGTTTGCACGCCATGTCGGCGCGTGGATGTAACTTCACTTAATTCTGTCAACCGTCGCGCCTCCCACGACCTTCGCCTCCCTCGCGCGGTCGCGCCCTTTGAGACTTCGACCGGCTATAAATGAGCAATTTTTTCGCCTACTCCGCATGCATGATACTCCCTCTGGTCCTTTTTACTCTCGTCAACCGTTTGCAAAGTGTTTGACCAAATTTATACTAAAAATATCAATATCTACAATACTGATTATAATGAGTATAAGAACTACGTTTTATAATGAGTGTAAAAATATTGATTTGACATTGTGAATGTTGATACATTTTTCTATAAGTTTGGTCAAAGTAGAGGTACATTGACTTCAGACAAAACTTAAATGCACAATGCAGACTAGTTCCTCCGTCCAGGTGCGTGCCATGTCCTATATTGTCATCACAACAAGGTTAGCTATTAGAGTACTACAACCTCCCTTCTAGTTTAAAGGGATCGATTCAAAAATTTCAGCTACTCGTAGCAAGATAGTAGAGGCGGTGGAATAGTTTTTGAAGTCTGCAAAAGTACTCAACTAATGTTGTCATTCTTCACAAAAAATGTGTTTACCAATGCATCCATGAACACTAGTTACTCTAACCCCCCTCTCTTCTTTAATTCTTTGCCACATCAGCATGTTTGCTATTCCTGTGTGCATGATACCAGCTAAGATACCACCATTATGGCCAACCTTAATCATCACATGCAATAATTTAGTGCACCTTGAAATATGAACATGTGTGGGGCATGTATGTTTTTAATGACTTGAGATTATACCTAGCCCGGCATGCAAGATGACTTATTATGCACCGTTCGCCCTACCTGCAGGAAGCCCGTTCGTCTCCAAATATTTTCCTCTCCATGTGTGGAAACAATATGCCTGCCAGACTCTCCTTCTCCCTCCGGCGGTCCCACCACTCCACCCCGTGTGAAAAAATCTGCATGCATGACTCTCCTCCCCCCACGCTCGTCCAATCCGTTGTGACCAGCAATATTTCCACCCCTTCCCTCCCCCGTAATTTACTCCAACAAATATGCCCACGTAGTTGTTACATTAATCACGCAACATATCTTCTGGGATGCTGCTTCAGTTACTTAACTGCAGGTGCATTGGGTCACTGACATATGGGCCCAACAGGGGTTTGGCCCACATGTCAGTGACGCAACTGGACCTGCAGTTAAGTCAGTGCAGCTCAGTCCATATCTTACGTAGGTGTGCCATTGCTCGCCATAAATACTGCGCCTCCCACAACATTCGGAAGAATGCTCACATTCATTGCTATCTCCTCCCCCTCCTCTCACGTCGACCACCATGGCATCGCCCCTCCCAAGCCCTAAGCGCCCCTCGCTGCACCGCTCATACGGTCACGCGTCGCCGTTCCATTCCTCGCCGCCACTAGTCGAGGAGGATGTGTCGGTGTTCCACTCCTCGCCGCGACGCGTTGAGATGGACGCGTCGGTGTTCCCAATCTCGCCAGCATGCGCGTTGGAGGACGTGTCAGCTCCCTGCAATGAGGAGAACACTGTGCCGCCCACCGAACCCCCCAGCCCTGAGGAGCTTTGGAAAGAAATGGATGTCGCCATGTGGGAGGCTTTGCCGCAGGAAGAGCACGCCAAAATAGAGGCGAAGAAGAAGGCCGAGGAAGAGAAGCGCGCCGCGGGGTAAGCTGCCTGGCAGGTCTATGTCGCGTCCGAGAGAGTCAGGCAATTGGCTCTTTGGCAGAAGGCTCGTGCAAGGGCCGTGAGGGTGGCGGAGGACGCCCGTGCCAAAGCCCTGAGTGCAGTCGGGCCCAAGCGCCTCATCTACGCTTGGTGGTACGTGGACCGGGTGCATGCTTCCAGCAAGGAGGAGTACCTGCTGGCGCCGGATCACCACACCGGTGAGATCGCGCTCGCTCGCCAGCAAGCCGCCAATAGCACCTCACGAGTTGCGAGGCTGAGGAAGAGGCGTTGTGTCAGCGCGCTAGGAAACGGCCGCGCACCAGGGCACTCGTGGCGTGTCGCAAGCACTCCTGCGAGCGTCGTGGCTTTTAGTAGGGAGTATAATTTAGTTTCGTAAGGTGATCTCATTAGTTTTGGGACGCAAATGATAAATCCCGAACATTCGGGAATTATTAGCGTCCTTAATTAAGTATGTAAGAGGGAAAGTTTGGAAACCTTGTGTATCAGTACGCATTTTGTAAGTAGGTGCATACAACACAAACTTTAGTACTATATAATATCGCACTACACGTCTCTCTCTATATATGCTTGCAGACTGTGCTACTCCCTCCGTCCAGGTGAATAAGTCATCTTTGGTTTTGCACCGTGACCAAGTAGGAGGGAAGACTTTATACACCTAGATGGAGGGAGTATTACTATTACTTATGTATGGGCAAATGCATGTTTTAACATTACAATGCGGTTTTTGTAAAAGTAGAAAAACAACACTAGTCAAGCTTGTCAAACGATTCAATGCAAAACAAATGCAAAAATGCTTGTTTGATTGTTTACTTTTAGCTTCCTTCTCTGTGGTTATTTCTCTGTCGTACTTTGTACGGAGTATCTCACTGGTCGGAAAGGCATGCAAATTCCCAAACCGCTTCCTACACCCTGTATCGAATTTTTTGCCTAACAAGTTGTGCCGTGCAATTGGAATTCCAACTTGAGTACTAGTACTAGTAGTAGGAGTACCGGGGGCTAGTTTGTTTAGGCTTCTAGATGAGTAGTAATCCCTTTACCACTAGCTCCGTCCTGGTTTATTGGTCCCCATTGTAATCTGTGTCAAATTTTGATCATAAATTTAACTAATGAAATGTTTGTGATGTCACATGCACTAACATTTTATCAGTTCAATCTTCGGTCAAAATTTACCACAAATTAGAATGGTGACGAATAAACCAGGACGAAGGTACTTCCTCCATTTTTGTATACAAGGCCACTATAAAAAATACATTTTGCATCTATACAAGGCCACCAACAGTAATCGAGACAAATATTAATGATGTTTCCTCGTACTAGTAACCCATGGCTTAATTACTAGCATGCATGTAGTGGATGATAATGACAAACTCATCTACTTCCTCTCTCATGGCCAGTAAATTTCTTCTAATGTGCATGCACCCTATTAATTAACCCGGTAAAAATAAATTGACTTGTAAAGCACACATTGATTTTTATCTTGGTACCTGTAATTTGAGTTTGTGGCCTTGTATAAAAAATGAAGGGAGTACTAGTAGTACTAGTAGTTTAGAAGCCCAAATAAATAAGTGAGGCGCCTTAATGTTACTCTCCACTGTGACTAGTCTTATGGGAAAAGCTGGGGAAGAGACGACTTATTTTTTAAGCCGCCAAAAGAACTGGCCCTAGGAGTAGTAGCTAGGGATACTAGGACTAGTAGCCAGGGATCGAGTGTGCAAGATGAACCGGAGAAAGTAAATGCAAAGAGATGAAATGCAAAAAAGACGGAGGGATGTGATGGTTGCTTGTCCGTTTATTTTACCAGGCCACTTATTACTGACAGTGGTTGGGTTTTGTGATATGACGACTTTACTACCGTGCCACAAGTGGGGTGAGACTCCCGTGCAGCGCCGCCCTCTACACTTGTACTACATCAGTCGTGGTTTATTAGTCCCCCATTGAATTTGACTGAAGATTTAACTCACAAAATGTTAGTGCATGTCAACAAAAACTATATCGTTGGATTCGTATTTGAACATAGTTTTGAATGATATAATTTTAGGTGACATGCATCAGCATTTATCATACTATATATAATGTTAGTTCAATTTTTGGTCGTACTAATCTATAGTAGTAAGGTGCCCGTGCGTTGCACCGAAGAGTGAAATGCATTGATCGAGGAGTTGTTTATTTTGACAAAGGATGTGGGGGTCATCTCATGTGTAACGGGTATCGGTAGGTTTCTTCGGATATTATTTCATCTCTAGAGCTCACAAACATCCGGGTGAAATATATAAAAAGGTATCTTTTGCAAACAAAAGTGTTCAATTGTTCAACCTGCATCCAAAACTTGTGAAGAAATAACACTTATTGTGCTTTGCAAGAAATGATCTTTAAGAATTAGTTTTTGAGTATCGATTGTTATACATGTTGGCTACAGATGACATGACACTTTATTATTGTAAAAAATTGGCTATACTATTAAGTATTAACCATGCCCTTATACACCTATACGGAGGGATTAAATCAGGATGACTTGGAAGGGGGCAGAGTAGATGTAAGAAATGGTTCATCGTAACTCTTTCCCCAGTACTGTAGTAAAAATTAATACATGGAAGATTCTAGACTAAACTATAAATGGATACACTTTTATTCATGTGCGATACTCCAATAGAGCAAGATCATGCATGGAAGTCTCCACATGCTTAGACAGCGGATTTCATTGAGCGAAGACTAATGATCAACATTTAACTTGGTAATTCATATGTCCAGGTGAACCTCCTTGGAGTTCTCGTGCACCGCGTTGCGGGGTAAATCATACCAAGCGTCTTCCATGTCCACATCGGCAGGAAGGTCCCAGCTCTGCACAGTCCTAGTCAGCATGATGGAGCCGGTGTCGACGCCCATGTACCTCTGAGGGGTAGTAACAATGAGCGCACACCCGTACATCGACCTCATGTCAGTGTCGGTGTCAGCGGTGTCGCCTCTGACACACACTACAGAGACGGGGCGGCGGCCTGCACGGGCCTCGTCGGTGCCCACGATCAAGAGGAAGACGCTGTCCTCCTCCTCCGAGACTAGCAGACGGCGGTGATTGAGGGAGTCCTGGATAAGGGGGTATCCGGACAGCCGGACTATATACTTTGGCCGGACTGTTGGACTATGAAGATACAAGACTGAAGACTTCGTCCCGTGTCCGGATGGGACTCTCCTTTGTGTGGAAGGCAAGCTTGGCGATTCAGATGATAGATCTTCTTCTCCGTAACCGACTCTGTGTAACCCTAGCCCCCTCCGGTGTCTGTATAAACCAGAGGGTTTAGTCCGTAGGACAACAACAATCATAATCATAGGCTAGCTCCTAGGGTTTAGCCTCTACGATCTCATGGTAGATCAACTCTTGTAATACTCATATCATCAAGAGCAATCAAGCAGGAAGTAGGGTATTACCTCCATCGAGAGGGCCTGAACCTGGGTAAACATCGTGTCCCCATTCTCTTGTTACCATTAGCCTTAGATGCGCAGTTCGGGACCCCCTACCCGAGATCCGCTGGTTTTGACACCGACAGTGATCTTCCAGTGACTCCGGCATGGTGAACGGGTAGCACGTCTTGTACTTGATGTTCTCCGCCAAGGGCCAGTAGTGACCGCTACACGCATCCGTGAGTTGATGCACCATGTCCACCGGCGAGCCCCAAAACGGCATCGGGCACTCATAGTAGTAGACGAAGGGCTCCTTGGAGGTATCGACCAGGACGTCCATGAAACAGGAGTGGCTGTAGGGGATGTTGCGCCAGTTGAATATATGAGCAAGTTACTACGAGATTTAATCCGAATAAGCACAAAAAATCATGACGGCTATAACAGAGATGAAACTAATCATGTGGACTAGCATAGTAGATGAACAGATATAATCTAGTAGGATACAGAGTAGAAACATGAATTCTACCACGTTCCGAACAAGAAGGACAGAAACACATACGGTGCAACGGGAGCAGCACTGTTGGCTTTAAGAATTAGTTCTTGAGTATAGATTGTTATACATGTTGGCTACAAATGACATGGCACTTTCTTGTAGTCAACCGTTGGCTATACTATTAAGTATTAACCATGCCCTTACACACCTGGATGGAGGGATTAAATCAGGATGACTTGGAAGGGGCAAATGAGATGTAAGAAATGGTTCATAGTAAGTCTTTCACCAGTACTGTAGTAAAAGTTCATACAGGGAAGATTCTAGACTAAACCATAAACGGATACACTTTTATTCATGCGCGATACTCCAATAGAGCAAGATCACGCATGGAAGTCTCCACATGCTTGAACAGCGGATTACATTGAGCGAAGACTAATGATCAACATTTAACTTGATAATGCGTATGTCCAGGTGAACCTCCTTGGAGTCCCCATGCACCGAGTTGGTGGGTAAAGAAGGCCATGTGTTTTCCAAGTCTACATCAGCGGGAAAGTCCCAGCTCCGCAGAGTCCAAGTCCGTTTGATGTAGCCGGTGTCGCCGCCCACGTGACACGGAGGGTAGTAACACTAAGCACGCACCCGTACATCGGCCTCGTGTCAGTGTTAGCGTCAGCGGCGTCGCCCCTGACGCACACTACAGAGACGGGGTGACGGCCCGCACAGGCCTCACCGGTGCCCGCGATTAAGAGGAAGACGCTGCCGTCCTCCTCCGAGACTAGCAGGCGGCGGTGATCCTCCAGCGACTCTGGCATGGTGAACGGGTAGCACGTCTCGTACTTGATGCTCTCTGCCAAGGGCCAGTAGTGACCGCTACACGCATTCGTGAGGTGATCACCATGTCCGCTGGTGAGCCCCAAAACGGCATCGGGCACTCATAGCAGTAGACGAAGGGCTCCTTGGAGGCATCGACCAGGCCGTCCATGAAACGGGAGTGGCTGTAGGGGACATTGCACCAGTTGAATATATGAGCAGGTTACTACGAGATTTAATCCGAATAAGCACAAAATAAATCATGACGGCTATAGCAGAGATGAAACTAATCATGTGGACTAGCATAGTAGTAGGATACAGAGTAGAAACATGAATTCTACCATGATTTAGAACAGGAAGGACAGAAACACATACGATGCAACGGGAGCAGCACCGTTGGCGTTGAGGTTGTCGCCCATGTCATCGAGGAAGAGGTTGCCGAGGTCAGGGAAGAAGTCGTCCTTGGTGAAGTCGTGGCTGCCAGCAGTCGTGAGAGTGTGCTCCCCAAATTTCAACAGCGCCCGCCGAATGGAGCGCAGGAGGGAGTGGTTGTAGGGTACGTTGCCGCCGCCGAATGGAGCGCAGGAGTAGCACACGAAGCAGTAGATGGTGTCCTTACTAGTACTCCCTAGTCTCTATCTATCTATATCTATACTCTTATAGAAAACAGAGTTGGTGATGATGGTGTGCCTGCCATCTTGTAATATAGACCGTCCGATCTATATCTGACGGATAGAAAGCCAACTATGACAATTTTACAAAAGATACCCGCTCCTCTCTCCACATTTACAGATAAGGCCTTGCCTCATTCATCCTTATCTCCCACAACCTCGTGCTCCTCCCTAAGTCTCTATCTCTACTTTTATCTCTATCTCTACTACTCTTCTTTGTTTTTTATAACAAATCGAATAGTACTGTGCCGTCCGCTGCGAGCTCGGCTGAACATGCCTCCTCACCTCCATCATCACCAACCGAGTCTTTTATAGGAGTAGGAGTAGAGAAAAAACTGAGTTGGTGATGATGGTGCGCCATGCAATGCACGGGCATCTTGCTATTTTTTGCATATAATTCCAAACACCACATAGACACGATCTTTGAGCACGGTTCATAGTCGTTCCACGCTCGGGCATTGGAGTTTGTAACTATTTTTGATTAGAATATACTACTCCTCCGGTGCTAGTAGTAGAGCAGAGTCCTACTCTACTACTCTACTCAAGCAAGTTAGGGCATAGTAGTAGGTACTGTAGGGAGTACCAGTACTGTGATCACTCAAGCAAGTTGTCTGGCATCGATATGACCCTATGCTGCTGGTATGTGTCTCGTAAGTCAAGCGACATGCTGTAGTCATCATCACCTGTCCACTTCCTGCAGCACATATTCACTTCTCCATCTTTGTCCGCACATAATCTTGTCCAATCTTCCATCCCCGCTAAGGCGCCTCCCCCCCTCGTCCGAAACCAAGCACTAACAATGGCAGAACCGAGCAGCGTCCACCGAAAGAGTGGCTGGAATTCGCTCACCACAGAGGTAATCAAGCTCATTGTTTCGCGTGTGGACAATCTCAGTACCATGCCGCTCGCCGCGTGCTCGTCAGGGTTGTATCGTTTACTCAAAACCCTCAGGCCGGAGCTTTTTAAGCTAGCTCCTTGCTTGCTGATGCTGCCATATCTTCAGAAATGGCGTGTCACGCATCATAACGATCATAGGGTGGCAAGCATCAACCCCCTTGACTGCGATCCGATCCCCGTCACCCTCAACTACATTAATGGTATGTACTGGGTCGGCATGAACACGTCTTGGATGGTGCTCGTCGACGATGGCGGCAGCTGGATGCTCGTGGAGGTCTACACCCGGCGATTGATCCCACTTCCTTTGATTAACACTGCACTGCTTTGGCACCATGGCCCAGAATACTCAGAATCTTACAGTAGCCAACATGGTACCAAGTTTGATTTGCTCAAGGTTGTAATCTGCCAAGTGCCCACAAGATCTGCGAATTATAAAGACTTCAGTCTAATTGCGTTCTTCAACCACGGTCTCGCCTATCTGACAGGTCACTGCGGTAACTGGATAAATCTGCACATCCATCGCAGGATCATACATCCTCCATGGTTCTCTGATGCCATTGAACACAAGGGCTTCATTTATGCTATCGACTCCTTCCATGGCTGGACGTATTGCTGGCCTACTCCAGTCATCGCTACAATCGGCTGTTACAGTAGTATGTTACTTTCCTATGATATCATGATGGCTTGCTTATATTACTGTCAACATTTACTAAAAAATATTCATGCTCGTAACATGTTGTTCTTAAGATTGACTACATCATGAGCCCTTCTTAATTTGACTCCAACTTGATATGATGTTGTAGGCCGCCTGGTGTCCCTACCCTTCCTAATCCCAGAACCTTTCAAAGAAAAGCGGCATGGCCGTTGCAGGTGGTTCCTGGCTCGATCAGACAATGGCGAATGATTGATGATCATTCGCACGTACCGGACGTGTTGTTTCGCCGAATACAATCACAGTCAGTGCAAGGTCTTTGAGAAGGATCCCAGCTTCTCTGGGCCTTCAGGAATTTTTGACTGGAGGCTGGTAAGTAGCCATGGTACACGCTCTCTGTTTGTTGGGCTGAATTATCCAATTAACCAGGAGATAACCGACAGCAAGGATCATGATGGCAGCGCGGTTTTGTTCATCAGGCAAAACTGTGTGTACATAGCGTACCATGCATCTCTGCATGCACCATACCCTAATATGTGCTGCCACGCTCTGCAGCCCAAAGTAGGAGAGAGGGTCACAAGTATCAGACTTTGACCTGCTGGCTAGAGTTTCCCCCGTCAGGCACCCACTGGTTCAAGCCGTCAACCAATCTCCACAGCTTAATAAATAGTAACATCTAACTGAGCCAGTTAGTTAGATGCATACACTTGGTGTAGTAGGATCTTTATTTAGTTTGATGCATAAACTTGTTCTTTTTTGGTAGCCCTTTCATAATAATGGCTGATGTTTGGTTTGGAAGAGAGAGCTACGTCTTCACTCTTCTGGCCTGCTTACTGCTTCTGTTGCACCCCCAGCCGTGGTTGCTGCTGCTACTGTTTTCAATGTACAATCAGTAGTATATTTCGTCTGTTGGTTGAATAAATGTGTTGTTAGAATGACAAACACAATGTTTTGGAAGTCGTTGCATGGTTCAATCCTTAGTGCCCCGTACCGTACATAACGCATATTATTTTTTGTACGAAACACATTTTCCACTTGTTGATAACATGCATCCCACTGATGAAGGCCCGATAGAGGAGCCCATAATTAACTAGAACGGAGGCTCTCACATGAATCCGGCCCAGGTACATGCTCATGGTCCCCTAAACATAAATAAGTAAATAAATAAATAAAGCTAAATGGTGATGCACCAGTTCTTTAAATTCATGATTTAATAGGAGGATATTATTTCCTATGGTAGTGTCGTTACATCCAGTCGATATTATTCTTAGGCAAAGATAGCGACCAGTCTTCTTTCTCCCAGCATTTTCTTCCTGCAACCAGCGGACCCATGCAAATCGTAGTCAACGTTGTAAATAGTTCCGGTCCATTTTTATTTTTCAATAATAATGTCTAACCCATCCCAGCACATTGGCGACAGCACTTTATCCACCTTGGTGCACTCGCCGCGGCGCCGCCGTCCGGCCCTGTCAACATAGTTTTTTTGAAACTGTCCCTGTCAACATAGTGAACCGGGAGAGAACTATAGTCGTGAGTATGACAGTATGGACCCACCAGGTCCACTCCCGAACAGAAGGAAGCGCCTCTTTTACTACTCAGATGCACCCCTGGTTTTTTAATCTAATCCACCCTACTGATATCCGGGACCCGCATCATTTTTAATGTATGAATTGCACAACTTTTTTTTGAGTAGTAATTCAGAGGAGCAGGCTATAAACTGGGTTGTGCGGTCTCTGTGGCTCGTCTAACAACATGACCAGCCCAGCAGGTTTTTCTTTGGGAAAATAGGTAGCCCAATATTTCTTTTTGAAGAATACCCACGCTAGGCCTATTTGTTTTCTTTGACTTACTGGGCTGCAAATGTTTCAAGATGAGGAGGGATGCATTCCGGCCTAGCCAAAGAGTATGGTCAGTGTCTATTAAAAGTAATATCAAAGGGGTTGAAAATTCCAAAAAAATTATAGCAAATGGGATATTAGTTTCTTTTTTTGTTTTTATTCTTCAGTGATATATTATAGTATTTCATTGGATTTAACATGACATAGTACTAATTTATTTTTAAATTTGTTTTACTATGGCTACTAATTTTTGGATTAAGAAATTTTGTTCCCCAGCCAAAATTTGTGAATTTACAAAATTTTGCACATATTTAGTTAATTTTTTTAACCTTGGTACTGACCAGAAAATGGGCATCAATTCTAAAAATGGAAAACGGGCTGCAATAATTTTCATATGAATTAGAAAATGAGTAAAAATAATAGCAAATGGGCTGTACATGCCACAGATTGCGAGGCTGACTTGTTTACGCAAGGCTTTGTCACTTAACACATGATTCTAGTAGCTGTGACTGTTGGATGTCCATCTAACGGCCGACGTGCTTCTTCAATCTCTGATCTTCCTGCTCCAGCTGCCTAAACTAGTGCCGGCGGGACTGCTTGCTCCCTCCTCTTGTGGCCCATTGTGATGCCACGCAGGCTTCCCCGGCCCACCCTACTTCCTCCGCTGGCCTGGCCGCACGCAATCAACTGCCTACTGATTACACGAAAAAATGATTCCTCCCACTGACATCTGGGGCGCACCAGTTGGGAGGCTGACCTGTGGGCCTACTAAGTTGACGCGTATGCAGGAGTTGTCAACTTAGTCAACAGACGATTGTAGCAGCAGTAACCGTTGGATTTGAATCGAATGGTCCTGCTGCTTCTTCAAGTACTGCTCTTCTTGCACCATCCGCCCAAACCAGCACCAGCGAGACCGCCTGCTCCTGCCTCAAGTGGTCGGCTGTGCTGCCATTGAGGCCTCACCGCCCCCTACTACTCCCACCGCTAGCTAGGCCCTACGACGACGATAGCCTCACACCGCAGCCGAACAAGTAAACCCTCGTAGTCCTCTCCACGTTGGCATCCACTGCCGCGTCTTCCCCGGCTCTGTGTCGTCCCCTTCTGAGGCCTCGTCGTCGTCCATTGCCCTGGTGCTGTCGGCATGGCGTGGTCAACATGGTCATGGAACGACTTCCATCGGACGTGGACTGTACGTGGAGAGGGTGACAGCTGGGTCCATGGCTGAACACAAGGAAATGCCTCCTTATTACGCGCAAAATAATGATTCCTCCAGCTGACATCTGGGATCCACCGGAAGGGCCTTTGTATTTCGTGAAAAATGTTCCCCCTGCTGACAGGTCAGACCTACCAGCTATATCTTCGCACGCAAGGAAGTGTCTCCTTATTACGCACAAAAAATGAACACCCCCTGCTAGCTGGGACCCACCATAGTAGGTGGCTGACTTGTGGGCCTACTAAGTTGACGGGGACGGCTGGCTTTCTCAACTTAGTCAATACTCCAGTGACCGTATGATGTCCATACAACGACCATAGTGCTTGTTCAATCTTTGGTCTTCTTGCTCCAGCTGCCCAAAGCAGCGCCGGTCGTGCCGCCTGCTCCTGCCTCCCATGGCCTGCTGTGCTGCTGCGGAGGCCTCACCGCCCCCATACTACTCCCACCGGTGGCCAGGCCATCCCTCTACTCACCCACACCCCCTGTTATTCTGCGGCGAAGACAGCCTCACACCATAGTCAAACCAGTGAACCCTCGTACTCCTCTCCGCGTGGGCATCCATTGCTGCGTCTTCCCTAGCTCCGCGTCGTCCCCTTCCTATGCCTCGCTGTCGTCCACCGCCGTGGTGCTCTCGGCGCGGCATGGTCAACGTGGTCAAGGAACGACTTCCATCGGACGTGGACTGTATGTGGAGAGGCTGACAACTGGATCCATGGCCGCGGCAAGGAAGTGCCTCCTTATTACATGGAAAATAATGATACCTCCACCTGACAGTAGGGACCCACCGGATGGCCCACTGTATTTCGTGAAACAAACATTCCCCCCCTAACTGCTAGGACCCACCAGCTACATCTTCGCACACAAGGAAGTGCGTCCAGGCAAAAAAAAGATTCACCCCCCTGACTGCTGGACCCACCAGCTACTTCTCCGCACGCAAGGAAGTGCATGACAGTCGGAACCCACCTGGTCGAAGTGTATGTAGCATTGTCATTCTGGTCGCGAATGTGTACGTACATACTGGTGGATGTAGAGGTGCGCACGTGTCATAGTAGAGGCGCTCACGTAGTATGTACACGTACGTACAACGGCCAGTGTGCAAGAAATAAAATACAGCCACGTACATACATACGGACGGGGTCTCGAACACCTACTCGCGCATACATACGGCCAGGGCTCGTGTACATGGCTGGGTCCGAATGGAGAAATAGCGTCTTCATCGTGTTCATGGGGAGCCAACCGGCTGGGTCGGAACGAAATGCGTCATCGTGTTCATCGGGAGGGATTGGATGGAACGGGCGATGGAAACGAGGCCTGGCATACCGCAGAACGGAGGAAACGACCTTGTGTTCGATCGGCCATGTTTGAAATGGGATCCTGTTCATCGGGAGGGGTCTGGTGTACCGCAAGAGGAAACAGACTTGTGTTGGACCTTCAACGGTCGAAATGGGGTCCTGTTGATCGGGAGGGTTGTGGCATACTGCAAAATGGACGAAACGGACTTGTGTTGGAGCACTACGGTCGAACGGGGGTCGTGTTCATTGGGAGGGGTGTGGCGTACCGCAAAACAGGACTCCACGGGATACTGTTCATCTCCACCGTCGACCTCCTCCATCCTCCATGGGGTACTGTTCATCCACCGTTGACCTCCTCCAACCTCCACCTACGACTGTTCATCCATGGGTTCCTGTTCATCCAGTCTCCACCGCGTGCTACTCCATCGGCTACTATTTAACCACCCCTCTCCACAAGCTCCTGTTCAACCACCCCTCCACGGGCTACTGTTCATCCACCCCTCCACCATCTACTATTCATCTAGCCCTCCACGGGGTCCTGTTCATCCAGTCCCAACCGGCTCGATCGATCGGGGTCCTGTTCATCTAGAGGCAACGCCACGGGGTCCCATTCATCCATCCCCACCTCTCACTGTTCATCCAAACCCCCCGCAATGATAACTGTTCATCCAAGCCCCCTGCAACGCTCACTGTTCATCCAGAGGCAGCATCGATCGGCTTCAGTTAGCAACAGTAGCGAATGAATCGCTTGATCGCTCGGGTTTAGTAACGCATAGCCTGTAGTGCAATCGCTCGGGTTCAGTTAGGTGACGCCTCACTCGGGTTCAGTTAGAGCCCAACGCCTCACACACACGCGCGTATGTGTACGAGAGAAACGTGCATCCCTCGGCCCCCGACCACCCACCGTAACCAGGAACTCCCCGAATGTCATGCTGCTGCCTCTCGGGCCCGCCCAGGACGAAAAGCCCATTTTCTGTCATGATTTTTTTCATAGAAGTAGGAGCCCACTGAGGGAGTCCTGGATTAGGGGGTCCTGATACAGCCGGACTGTATACTTATGCCAGACTATTGGACTATCAAGATACAAGATTGAAGACTTCGTCCCGTGTTCGGGTGGGACTCTCCTTTGCGTGGAAGGCAAGCTTGGCAATTCAGATATGTAGATTTCCTTCTCTATAACCGACTCTGTGTAACCCTGGCCCCCTCCGGTGTCTATATAAACCAGAGGGTTTAGTCCGTAGGATGACAACAATCATAATCATAGGCTAGCTTCTAGGGTTTAGCCTCTATGATCTCATGGTAGATCAACTCTTGTACTACCTATATCATCAAGATCAATCAAGCAGGAAGTAGGGTATTACCTCCATAGAGAGGGCCCGAACCTGGGTAAACATTGTGTCGCCCGCCTCCTGTTACCATTAGCCTTAGACGCACAGTTCGGGACCCCCTACCCGAGATCCGCCGGTTTTGACACCGACATTGGTGCTTTCATTGAGAGTTCCACTGTGTCGTCACCATAAGGCTTGATGGCTCCTTCAATCATCCACAAGATGCGATCTAGGGTGAGGTTTTCCTCCCCGGACAGATCTTCGCATTCGGCAGCTTCGCACTGCGAGCCAACTCGCTTGGACATCTGGAGCAGATCGATAGCTAAGCCCCTAGCCATCAGGTCAGGTTTGGAAGCCTGAACTACATTGTCGACATCCGCAGGACTTGATCTTCGATGGATTCGAGCCCATGATAGGTGTGCCATACAGTCATGATGAGCATGACTTAGATCTGCCATCAGACGGTGTTCAGGAGAATGCACCTGCGGCTGCCCTGGCCTTAGATCTGGAGCAGATCATGCCGTTTGTGGACAGGTGGATATACCCCGCCACGGAGGCAGCACACTCATCGGTGATAGAGCCGAACACAGACTTCGCTTCCAATGAGGTCTGCGTCATTGGACCCTCAGACTCGTCTCCGACCATAGGCTCCGAACCGCACGCATCCGTGCCTATTGAACCCGATTGGGTACCGATCATGGAGTTTACCTCCGTGGATATCTTCCAGCACTCGCCCTTGGGTGACGTGCTAAATTCATTGAAATCCCTCTCCCTGTCAGGAGACCCTTGGCCGAACTATGTCCGGCTTGAGTGGGAAGTGGACGGCGAAGAAATTCGTTTCCCACCCACCACCCACTTGATAGCCACTGTCGACGACTTAACCGACATGCTTGATTTCTACTCCGAAGATATCAATGGTATGGACGACGATGCCGGAGAAGAACAGGAACCACCGCCCACAGGGCGCTGGACAACCACCTCATCATATGATATATATATGGTGGACATGCCCAAAGAAAGCAATGGCGACGAGGCAGCGGAGGATAATCCCCTCGAGAAGCAATCTAAGCGTCGGCGTTAGCGGCGCCACTCTAAGCCCCGCCATAGCAAAAATTGCGATACTGGCACAAGAGACAATAGCACTCCGGATGATGCCGAAGACGAAAACAATCCCGCCCAGCCAAGCTTCGAGCAAGACGGATGGGAGGATGGGCAAGCTAGCCCTGATAAATAGGCAATGGATGGAGACTCGGAGGATGACAATTACATGACCCTCTCTGAAGACGAGGTGAGCCTCGGCGACAAAGAATTCATCGTGCCTGAAGATCCTGTCGAGCGGGAGCGCTTCAAGCGCCGGCTTATAGCCACATCAAAAAGCCTGAAGAAAAAGCAGCAGCAACTTTAAGCTGATCAAGATCTGCTAACTGATAGATGGCTGAGGTCATTCGTGCACCTTCAATGCAAACTAACCGCTTTATAACTTCAAGCCGCGGGCAGGCACTCACAAGCCGCTTTACTAGGCCGAAGTAGCTGTTGGGTAGAGGCTCGGCAGGCCACAACCAGACTATGAGGTCCTTCATGGCCAGTTCAGCCGCCTTGTGCAGTTCAACTAGTTGCTTCAGCTGGTCGCTTAAGGGCATCGGGTGTTCGGTCCCAATATACTGAGACCAGAACAACTTCTCCATCGAGCTCCCTTATCCGGCTCAATAGAACTCTGCGGCATCCGATATGCTGCACGGCAGATCTGCGAATGCTCCTGGAGAGCTCCAAATTCGGGTAAGTAAAAGGAAAGTCTCCTTCGCATGCTTGCTTTGCATAATGAATGCCTTACCCGCCGCTATCTTCTTGGCTGCCTGAATCTCTTGGAGGGCCTTTTGGGCTTCGGCTTTGGCGTCTCGCACGCTCTGGAGGGCCTTATCAAGCTCGTACTCTTGCGTCTTAGAGTCACGCTCCAAGGACTCGTTTTTTTAACGAAATCCTGCAGCTCTTGCTGGACCTCATCGACCCGGGCCTATTTCTTCTCGTGCTCAGCATGCTCCTTAGCCGCTTTGTCTTCGACCTTGGTCAGTGCCTTCTTAAGGGCCGCCACTTCGGTCGTGGCCCCTATTAAAGTTCATGACGCTTCTATTAACAGAAACCATTTTTTATTTATAAATATACAGACGAGGTATTGTGTACGTTTGTTCTCCTCGAGCTGCCTCTTCACGAGGCCGAGCTCTTCCTCGGTCCGCTCCAGGTCCCGCTTCAGTATAGAGACCTCCGCAGTACGAGCGGTAGCGGCCAGCAGCGATGCCTGCTTATTCACATAGACATTTTCTGATAGACTCCTGCAGATGTTATTTGATCCTCTGTTCGGCCTTTCTTTCCGAACACCAAACAGAGCATCAGGGGCTACTGTCTATACTGTGATATTTTCTTACAATTTTATTACTTACCTCAAAGCCTGTTAGGAGGCTGGCGCAGGCTTTGGTCAATCCGCTCTTGGCGGACCGGACCTTCTCGATCACCGTACTCATGATGGTAGGGTGTTCTTCATCAATGGAAGCGCCGCGAAGCGCTTCCAGCAAATTGTCCAATGCCTCTGGATGGACAGAGGTCATCGGCCCTGGCAGCTCGCCCCCCTTAGAGAGAGGCTGCCTGCTTGAATCCGAAACCACTGGGGGTTCCGGAGCAGTATCCGGCTGGGGGCCAGACTTGTTGCGGCCCCCGTTATCAGAGTCCATGGGGGTCTTCCCCCCATGTGCCCTGCGACTGAGACTTTGCCTGAGGGCGTCTCCAAAATTGTCTCCCCTTGGTCCGGTATCCTCTGAGACAACACCTCGGTGTAGTCTGCGGGCCTGGGGGAGGAGGCTGTCGGGAGTGAATCATTGTTCATCACCGACGGGCCTAGAGACCCATCCGAAGAAGATACATCGATGTGGGACTTGGCCGGACTGCATATGCATGTTCGGCATGATAAGAAGCAATAAATCAAAACATACCAGAAGTATTATAGTGTCCGCATACTTACGACTTAGCCAGGGGCTTGTCCCTGGGCAACCACTCCTCGCCGCTGTAGGTGGCCGTGGTGGAATGGTCCGGAAGGAAGGTCTTTCCCTTATTGGACGCCTCGGCCTCCCCAGACGGGGCGACCTTCCTCTTCCCCCCCCCCCGGTTGGGGGGGGGGGGGTGGAGGGATTTCCTCTTCCTCCTCCTCGTCTTCATTGGAGGAGTGCGTTTTGGTCTCTTCGGACGTCACGTCCGATGTCACCTTGCGACGGAAACCTTTCCTGGTCCCCGTGGCCTTCTTCTCCAGCACCTCATAGGGAGCCGGAAACAACATCTTCGTTAGGAGAGGCGATGCTTGATCTTCGGGTAGCGGAGCCAGATAGTCAATCCGCTCCGCTATCGATACCCAGTCCTGATTAAGTCAACATGGAGGCTTAGTTTCCTCCCGCGGATGTGCTGGTAAAAGGCACATATTGCAAAATATAAAAACTCACCGGGTGGGCTTGTCGTTTCGCGCTGTCTGCGATCTTCGGTTATGGGTGGGGGGACCTCGGTGGCCTTGAAGAGCACCTTCCAGACGTCTTCGTGCGTCGTGTCGAAGAGCTCTCGCAACATCTGGTGTTCGGCTGGGTCGAACTCCCACATATTGTAAGCCCGTCTCTTACACGGAAGGATCCGATGGATGATCATGACCTAGACCACGTTGACAAGCTTGATTTTCTTGCTTATCATATCTTTGACGGAGGTCTGGAGTCCGGTCAGCTCCACCACTGAGCCCCAGGCTAAGCCCTTATCTTTCTAGGAGGTGAGCCGCATGGGGACGTTGGATCAAAATTCGGGGGTCGATGCACGGTTGGTGTCGCATGGCTCGGTGATGTAGAACCACCCCGATTGCCACCCCTTCACGGTCTCCACATAGGAGCCTTCGTTCCAGGTGACATTGAGCATCTTGCCCACCATGGCGCCTCCGCACTCCGCTTGCTGGCCGACCACCACCTTTGGTTGCACATTGAAGGTCTTCAGCCATAGGCCGAAGTGGGGCGTAATGCGGAGGAAGGCCTCGCACACGATGATAAACGCCGAGATGTTGAGGGTGAAATTGGGGGCTAGATCATGGAAGTCCAGCCCGTAGTAGAACATGAGCCCGCGGACAAACGGGTGGAGGGGGAATCCCAGTCTGCGGACAAAGTGAGAGAGAAACACTACCCTCTCCTAGGGTTTCAGGGTGGGGATGCATGATCTGCCCTTCGACCGGAAGCCGGTGCGCGATGTTTGCGGCCAGATATCCGGCCTCCCAAAGCTTCGCGATGTCCTCCTCCGTAAAGGAGGAGACCATCCACTTGCCTCCCGCTCCGGACATGCTTGGAATGACTCTGCGGAGAAGGTGAAAGCTTGGGCACTAGAGCTCGAGCGTAGGAATGGATGAGCAGAGGAAGAAGAAGGCATGGGTGAAAAAAGGGGAATCCTTATCTCTTTATAAAGGCGGTAAAAACTGTGCGCCTCCCCACTTGCCCTGAAAACTCGCTTATTCTCCAAGCACCGCGTTGATGGCACGGTTGGGTTACCCACACCCGTATTGATGAGAATCCCGTGATAAGGGGACACGATCTCTGCTTCGACAAGACGTGCCAGTAAAATTGTCTCGCAAGATGTGCGGTGGCAAGTTGAGAAAAATGGTTCGAATAATGATCGGGCCACAGCGTGATGTCATGCTATGAAAAGTTGTCAGTGGATTAGATTTGTGGGATATTGTGTTCTCTACGGTGGTACGTGGAATTTGTTTTGCAGAGCCGGACATGATTCATGTGTTCAAAATCTACCTTGAAGTATTCAGAGAAGGAACCCGCCTTGCAATGCCGAAGAAAATCTGTGTGCCGGACTCATCGTCAATGAAGCCTGGTTCAGGGGCTACCGAGGGAGTCCTGGATTAGGGGGTCCTTGGACAGCCGGACTGTATACTTATGCTGGACTGTTGGACTATGAAGATACAAGATTGAAGACTTTGTCCCGTGTACGGGTGGGACTCTCCTTTGCGTGGAAGGCAAGCTGGGCAATTCGGATATGTAGATTTCCTTCTCTGTAACCGACTCTGTGTAACCCTGGCCCCCTCCGGTGTCTATATAAACCGGAGGGTTTAGTCCGTAGGATGACAACAATCATAATCATAGGCTAGCTTCTAGGGTTTAGCCTCTATGATCTCGTGGTAGATCAACTCTTGTAATACCTATATCATCAAGATCAATCAAGCAGGAAGTACGGTATTACCTCCATAGAGAGGGCCCGAACCTGGGTAAACATTGTGTCCCCCGCCTCCTGTTACCATTAGCCTTAGACGCACAGTTCTGGACCCCCTACCCGAGATCCGCCGGTTTTGACACCGACACCCACCACATCTATGATGATACCAGGTTTTGTCACAATTATCGTCATAGAAGTGTCATAAGTATGACATAATTTTTTTACGTTCGGCCCAAAATGTCACGGATGTGTCTTTTTTTTGTAGTGTTCACTTATACCTTTTTAAAGCACGGTGGTGGTTTTATTTTGTAGAAAATATTGATCTCTCATGCTTCACTTATAGTATTATTTTGAGAGTCTTTTAGAACAACATGGTAATTTGCTTTGGTTATAAAATTAGTCCTAATATGATGGGCATCCAAATTGGGTAAAATAAAAACTTTCATATGGAATGCATTAAACACTATGATAAATTTGATACTTGATAATTGTTTTGAGATATAAAGGTGGTAATGTTAGAGTCATGCTAGTTGGGTAATTATGAAATTGAGAAATATTTGTGTTAAAGTTGGCAAGTCCCGTAGCATGCACGTATGGTGAATGTTGTGTGACAAATTTGAAGCATGGGGTGTTCTTTGATTGCGTTCCTTATGAGTGGAGGTCGGGATCGCGTGATGGTTAACTCCTACCAACCCTTCCCCTAGGAGCATGCGTAGTAGTACTTTGCTTCGAGGGCTACTAAACTTTTGCAATAAGTATATGAGTTCTTTATGACTAATGTGAGTCCATGGATTATACACACTCTTACCCTTCCGCAATTTGCTAGCCTCTACGGTACCGTGCATTGCCCTTTCTCACCTTGAGAGTTGGTGCAAACTTTGCCGGTGCATCCAAACCCCGTGATACGATACGCTCTATCACACATAAACCTCCTTATATCTTCCTCAAAACACCCACCATACCTACCTATTATGGCATTTCCATATCCATTCCGAGATATATAGCCATGAAACTTTCCACCGTTCTGTTTATTATGACACACTCCATCATTGTCATATTGCTTTGTATGATCATGTAGTAGACATCGTATTTGTGGCAAAGCCACCTTTGTATTTCTTTCATACATATCGCTCTTGATTCACTGCATATCACGGTACACCGCCGGAGGCATTCACATAGAGTCATATTTTGTCCTAAGTATTGAGTTGTAATCCTTGAGTTGTAAATAAATAGAAGTGTGATGATTTCCATTATTAGAGCATTGTCCCATGTGAGGAAAGGATGATGGAGACTATGATTCCCCCACAAGCCGGGATGAGACTCCGGTCGAAATAAAAAAAGAAAAAAAGAAGAAAACAGAGAGGCCAAAGAAGCCCAAATAAAAAATGAGAGAAAAAGAGAGAAGGGACAATGTTACTATCCTTTTTCCACACTTGTGCTTCAAAATAGCACCATGATCTTCATGATAGAGAGTTTCTTATTTTATCACTTTCATATACTAGTGGGAATTTTTCATTATAGAACTTGGCTGGTATATTCCAATGATGGACTTCCTCAAAATGCCCTTAGTCTTCGTGAGCAGGCAAGTTGGATGCACACCCACTTAGTTTCTTTTTGATGAGATTTCATACATTTATAGCTCTAGTGCATCCGTTGCATGACAATCCCTACTCCTCATATTGACATCAATTGATGGGCATCTCCATAGCCCGTTGATTAGCCGCGTCAATGTGAGACTTTCTCCTTTTTTGTTTTCTCACATAATCCCTATCATCATACTCTCATGTGCTATGTCCAAGGCTTACGCTCATGTATTGCGTGAGGGTTGAAAAGGCTGAAGCGCGTTAAAAAGTATGAACCAATTGCTTGGCTGAAACTGGGGTTGTGCATAATGGAAGCATTTTGTGTGACGAAAATGAAGCATGGCCAAACTATATGATTTTGTAGGGATAAGCTTTCTTTGGCTATGTTATTTTGATAGACATAAACTGCTTGGTTAGCATGGTTGAAGTATTACTATTTTTATGTCAATATTAAACTTTTATCTTGAATCCTTTGGATCTGAACATTCATGCCACAATAAAGAGAATTACATTGAAAATTATGTTAGGTAAAATTCCACATAAAAAAATCTATCTTTATCATTTACCTACTCCAGGATGAGCAAGAATTAAGCTTGGGGATGCTTGATACGTCTCCAACGTATCTATAATTTTTGATTGTTCCATGCTATTATATTATCTATTTTAGATGTTTAATGGGCTTTATTATGCACTTTTATATTATTTTTGGGACTAGCCTATTAACCGGAGGCCCAATGCAAATTGCTGTTTTTTGTCTATTTCAGTGTTTCGCAGAAAAGGAATATCAAACGGAGTCCAAATGGAATGAAACCTTCGGGAGAATCGTTTTTGGAACAAACGCAATCCAGGAGACTTGGAGTGGACGTCAAGGAAGCAATGAGGTGGCCACGAGGTAGGAGGGCGCGCCCAAGGGGGTAGGCGCGCCCCCACCCTCGTGGGCCCCTCGTGGCTCCAGCGACCTACTTCTTTGGCCTATATATACTCATATACCCTGAAAACATCCAGGAGCACCATGAAACCCTATTTCCACCGCCGCAACCTTCTGTACACGCGAGATCCCATCTTGGGGCCTTTTCTGGCGCCCCGCTGAAGGGGGAATCAATCACGGAGGGCTTCTACATCAACACCATAGCCTCTCCGATGATGTGTGAGTAGTTTACCACAGACCTCCGGGTCCATATTTATTAGCTAGATGGCTTCTTCTCTCTCTTTGATTCTCAATACAAAGTTCTCCTCGATCTTCTTGGAGATCTATTCGATGTAATACTTTTTGCGGTGTGTTTGTCGAGATCCAATGAATTGTGGGTTTATGATCAAGATTATCTATGAAATATATTTGATTCTTCTCTGAATTCTTATATGTATGATTTGATATCTTTGCAAGTCTCTTCGAATTATCAGTTTGGTTTGGCCTACTAGATTGATCTTTCTTGCAATGCGAGAAGTGCTTAGCTTTGGGTTCAATCTTGCGGTGTCCTTTCCCAGTGGCAGCAGGGGCATCAAGGCACGTATTGTATTGTTGCCATCGAGGATAAAAAGATGGGGTTTATATCATATTGCTTGAGTTTATACCTCTACATCATGTCATCTTTCTTAATGCGTTACTCTGTTCTTATGAACTTAATACTCTAGATGCATGTCTAGATATTCTCATTACTATGCGCTTTTCTATCAATTGCTCGACAGTAATTTGTTCACCCACCATAAGATATGCTATCTTGAGAGAAGCCACTAGTGAAACCTATGGCCCCCGGGTCTCTTTTCCATTGTATTTTATCTCATTTATTTACATGGCGTTTAGTTTACTAGTTTGCAATCTTTACTTTTCAATCTATACAACAAAAATACCAAAAATATTTTTTTTGAACTTCAATACCAAAAATATTTATCATATTATCTCTATCAGATCTCACTTTTGCAAGTGGCCGTGAAGGGATTGACAACCCCTTTATCGCGTTGGTTGCAAGGTTCTTATTTGTTTGTGCAGGTACAAGGCGACTTGTGTGTAACCTCCTACTGGATTGATACCTTGGTTCTCAAAAACTGTGGGAAATACTTACGCTACTTTGCTGCATCACCCTTTCCTCTTCAAGGTAAAACTAACGCATGCTCAAGAGGTAGCAATGATCAAGATAGTGATGTTCACAATTGAAGACTACTCCATCTCACATGATGATCGGATATGGTTTAGTTGATTTGGATCACGTATCATTTAGATGGCTAGAGGGATGTCTATCTAAGTGGGAGTTCTTAAGTAATATGATTAGTTGAACTTAATTTATCATGAACTTAGTAATGATAGTTTTTTGCATATCTATGTTGTAGATCAATGACCTGTGCTACTGTTCCTTTGAATTCTAATGCATTCCTAGAGAAAGCTAAGTTGAAAGATGATGGCAGCAACTACACGGACTGGGTCCATAACTTGAGGATTATCCTCATTGCTACATAGAAGTATTATGTCCTTGATGCACAGCTAGGTGTACCACCTGCCCCAGCAACTGCAGACATTGTGAATGCCTGGTAGTCATGTGTTGAAGACTACTCGTTAGGTCAGTGTGCCATGCTTTACGGCTTAGAATCGGGACTTCAAAGACATTTTGAATGTCATGGACCATATGCGATTTTCCAGGAGTTGAAGTTAATATTTCAAGCAAATGTCCGAGTTGAGAGATATGAAGTCTCCAACAGGTTCTATAGCTGCAAGATGGAGGAGAACAGTTCTGTCCGTGAGCGCATACTCAAAATGTTTGGGTACTATAATCACTTGACTCAGCTGGGAGTTAATCGATCTTCTAGTTGATTGTGTCATTGACAGAGTTCTTCAATCACTGCCACCAAGCTACAAAGGCTTCATGATGAACTACAATATGCAAGGGATGGAAAAGACTTCGCGATGCTAAAGGCTGCGAAGGTAGAAATAAAAAAGGAGCATCAAGTGTTGATGGTTAACAAGACCACTAGTTTCAAGAAGAAGGGCAAGGGTAAAAAGAAGGGGAACTTCAAGAATACTGACAAGTAAGTTGTCACTCCCGGGAAGAAACCCAAAGTTCGACCCAAGCCTGAAACTGAGTGCTTCTACTACAAAGGGACTGGTCACTAGAAGCGGAACTGCCCCAAGGATTTGGCGGATAAGAAGGATGGCAAGGTTAACAAAGGTATACTTGATAGACATGTTATTGTTGTGTACCTTACTAATTCTCGTAGTAGTGCCTGATTATTTGATACCAGTTCGGTTGCTCATATTTGTAACTCGAAGTAGGGACTACGGATTAAATGAAGATTGTCTAAGGACGAGGTGACGATATGCGTCGGAAATGGTTCCAAGGTTGATGTGATCATCGTCGGCACGCTACCTCTACATGTACCTTCGCGGATTAGTTTAGACCTGAATAATTGTTATTTGGTGCTAGAGTTGAGCATGAACATTATATATGGATCTTGTTTAGTGCGAGACGGTTATTCATTTAAATAAGAGAATAATGGTTTTTCTATTTATATGAGTAATATCTTTTATGGTCATGCACCCTTAAAGAGTGATCTATTTCTGTTGAATCTTGATCGTGATGATACACATATTCATAATATTGATGCCAAAAGATGAAAAGTTGATAATGATAGTGCAACTTATTTGTGGCACTGGTGTTTGGGTCATATCGGTGTAAAGCGCATGAAGAAACTCCATAAAGATGGACTTTTGGAATCACTTGATTATGAATCATTGATACTTGCGAACCGTGCCTTACGGGCAAGATGACTAAAACTACGTTCTCCGGAACAATGGAACAAGCTAGTGACTTATTGGAAATAATACCAATGTGTGCGGTCCAATGTGTGTTGATGCTCGTGGCGGATATCATTATTTTCTGACCTTACAGATGATTTAAGAAGTTATGGGTATATCTACTTAATGAAACACAAGTCTGAAACATTTGAAAAGTTCAAAGAATTTCAAAGTGAAGAGGAGAATCATCATAAGAAGAAAATAAAGTTTCTACGATCTGATTGTGGAGGAGAATATTTGAGTTACGAGTTTGGCCTTCATTTAAAACAATGTGGAATAGTTTCACAACTCACACCACCTGGAACACCACAACATAATGGTGTGTCCGAACATCGTAACTGCACTTTATTGGATATGGTGTGATCTATCATGTCTCTTACCGATTTACCACTATCATTTTGGGGTTATGCTTTAGAGACAGCTGCATTCACATTAAATAGGGCACCGTCAAAATCCGTTGAGACGACACCATATGAACTGTGGTTTGGCAACAAACCTAAGCTATCGTTTCTTAAAGTTTGGAATGCGATGCTTATGTCAAAAGGCTTCAGCCCGATAAGCTCAAACCCAAATCGGAGAAATGTGTCTTCATAGGATACCATAAGGAAACAATTGGGTACACCTTCTACCACAAGTCCGAAGGCAAGATATTTGTTGCTAAGAACAGAACTTTTCTAGAGAAGGAGTTTCTGTCGAAAGAAGTGAGTGGTAGGATAGTAGAACTTGATGAGGTAATTGTACATGCTCTCAATTTGGAAAGTAGCTCATCCGAGAAATCTGTTCCCGTGATGCCTACACCAACTAGAGAGGAAGCTAATGATAAAGTGTTGGAAATATGCCCTAGAGGCAATAATAAAATGTTTATTATTATATTTCCTTGTTGATGATAATTGTCTATTGTTCATGCTATAATTGTATTAACTGGAAACCATAAATACATGTGTAGACCACAACATGTCCCTAGTGAGCCTCTAGTGGACTAGCTCGTTGATTAATATATGGTTATGGTTTCCTGACCATGGACATTGGATGTGATTCATAACGGGATCACATCATTAGGAGAATGATGTGATGGACAAGACCCAATCCAAAGCATAGCACAAGATCGTGTAGTTCGTTTGCTAAGAGCTTTTCTAAATGTCAAGTATCATTTCCTTAGACCATGAGATTGTGCAACTCCCAGATATCGTGGGAATGCTTTGGGTGTACCAAACGTCACAACGTAACTGGGTGTCTATAAAGGTGCACTATAGGTATCTCCGAAAGTGTCTGTTGGGTTGGCACGACTCGAGACAGGGATTTGTCACTCCGTATGATGGAGAGGTATCTTTGGGCCCACTCGGTAATGCATCATCATAACAAGCTCAATGTGACTAATGAGTTAGCCATGGTGTCACGCCCAATATGCGATACTATCCTAAAGAGACTCGAAGGTCCCACCAAGGATAGAACCACATATTGAAACGCTTTTGCAAGGTGGATATCATTACATCAACATTACATAATAGATGGGGATACATACAAGAGGCATACAATGCCACACAAATACAACAATATATCATACACAATATCAACATCCGCCTACGGATGAAACACAAACAGAAGCTCAAACGACATCCACCCTGCTAGCCCAGACTGCCGACCTGGAACCTACCCCCTGATCGAAGAAGAAGCAGAAGAAGAACTCCAAAACAAGTAACCGTTGCTCTCGCGTCATGATCATCGCAAAACCTGTACCTGCAACTGTTGTTGTAGTAATCTGTGAGCCACGAGGACTGAGCAATCCCATTACCATGGGTATCAAGAGTAGCAAAGCTTAATGGGAAAAGAAGGGGTAAAGTGGTGAGGTTGCAGCAGCGACTAAGCATATATGGTGGCTAACATACACAAATAAGAGGGAGAAGAGAGCAAGCGGAACGGTCGTGAAACTAGCAATGATCAAGAAGTGATCCTGAACTCTTACTTACGTCAAACATAACCCAGAAACCATGTTCATTTCCCGGACTCCGCCGAAAAGAGACCATCACGGCTACACACGCGGTTGATGCGTTTTAATTCGTATCTGGTGTCAAGTTATCTACAACCGGACATTAACAAATTCCCATCTGCCTATAACCGCAGGCATGACTTTCCAAAGATTATACCCTGTAGGGGTGTCCCAACTTAGCCCATGATAAGCTCTCGCGATCAACGAAGGATATACCTTCTCCCAGCAAGACCCGATCAGACTCGGAATCCCTGTTTACAAGACATTTTAACAATGGTAAAACAAGACCAGCAAAGCCGCCCGATGCGCCGACAATCCTGATAGGAGCTGCACATATCTCGTTCTCAGGGCAACACCGGATAAGTCAAGCTACGAGTAAAACCAGCCCTCGAGTTGCCCCGAGGTGGCCCCGCAGGCTGCTTGGTTCGGACCAACACTTAGACAAGCACTGGCCCGGCGGGGGGGGGGGGGGCTGAAATAAAGATGACCCTCGAGAGAGCGACTCCCAAGGGAAAATAGGTGGTGGTGAGGCAAATGGTAAAACCAATGTTGGGCCTTGCTGGAGGAGTTTTATTCAAAGCGAACTGTCAAGGGGGTCCCATAAATCACCCAACCGTGTAAGGAACGCAAAATCCGGAAACATAACACCGGTATGACGGAAACTAGGGCGGCAAGAGTGGAACGAAACACCAGGTATAAGGCCGAGTCTTCCACCCTTTACCAAGTATATAGATGCATTAATAATATAAGAGAAATTGTGATATCCCAACATAATCCTGTTCACCATGGAGCAATCTTCAACTTCACCTGCAACTAGCAACGCTATAAGAGGGCTGGGCAAAGCGGTAACATAGCCAAGAAATGGTTTGCTAGGAAGGGTGTCAAAGGTTAGAGGTTCATGGCAATTTGGGATGGCTTGAAGAGTAAATGATAGGTAGCGCAGCATAGCGATAGAACAAAGCAACTAGCATAGCAATGATTGTAATGAGATCCAAGGTGATGGTCATCTTGCCTGAAATCCCACAAGGAAAAAGAACGAGTCCATGAAGAAGAGGAACGGGCGTAGTCGAACGAATCCTCACAATCACAACGTTACCGGCAACTATCAAGAAGAGGAACAACCGGAAAGAAGCAAACAACATAGTAAACACACAACACATAAACATGTCATGATGCACAAACAAGTATGATGCATGTCCGGTTTAATGAGGCATGGCATGGCAAAGTGCACAAACAAAACTACAAATTAAGTGAAGCTCAATATGCAACGAGTTGCATATTGACGAAACACCACAGGCAATTATTTAGTTTGATCTTGTTTAAGCTACCAAACAATATTAAATGTTGTTAAACATGGCAAGAGGTGAAGCATAATTAAACTACCTATCTAGGCAAATTTAAATGAGGCCGGAACAACAAACAACAATTCCGGTAAGTCCCCATATGCATATTATGAATTTGGTACTGTTCTGCCTATTACATAGTTTTAGAGTTGTTAAACATGCAAAGTAAGTGCACCAAGTTAAACTAGGCATGTTTCTACCCCATTTACATATAAAGTTTATTTAAAATGGAGCTATGGTTAATTAGTTATGAAATAAATCATTTTAACATGGCATTTAAGCAAATTAATGCAAACAGCAATTTAAACATATTTAGCATGGATGAAAGTGGCATATTATGAAACTAGATGAAATTCTAAGCATTTTACATGTTTAAATCATTTAAATCCGATGCACGGTTATTTACTTGTGAGCAATTTAAAATAATGGCATCCTCCTATAATTATGCATGCACTGGATAAAAGACAAATTCACAGATCTGAATAAAAACTACACTGGGCCAAATCTGGCAGGGCCAATAGTGCACAGGAGGCGGGGGCTGCTCACCAGGCCTCATGGGCTGGCTCGGTGGGGAGGAGGCCAGGCAGGCCGGATCTGGTGCGGCCGGGCCTTGGAGGCTGCTGGGCTGAAGCGGGTGAGGGGCGACGCGGTGGCCGAGGCACGCTGGCGGCACGGTCAACACGAGCGGGCAGGCGAGCTGCTGCTGCTCTCGTAACTGAAGAACAGAGGCGACATCAGCAGGTTCAGGCGGCGATCCAGGAGATGGGCAGAGGTGCGATGCAGAGGCAAGGGACCCGCGGACGCGGCGGAATCGGGCAGTCCGAGGGTTGGGGAGGCAGTTTCCGGCGATGAGGAACTCCGGCGGGACGGACTTGGCAGGGCGGCGGCGGGACTGGCGTCCATGGCGGCTGCTACTCCTGTGTACAAACACAGAGAGCGTTAGAGAGGTGAGAGAAGGAGAAAGGGCGCGAGGCGAAGGGAGAGGCAAGCGGCGGCAGGGCTCACCGGAGCGCATGGGGAGGCGAGGAAGAGCTACTCGCAGCGGAAGCAGGATCCTGGTGGCTTCGATGGGCAGAGGGAGGCGGACCGGGTTAGCTTGCGCTCCAACGAGCCGCTGCTCGACACGGTGGGTTGGAGGAGAAGGCCGACAAGAAGGCGAGGTGGTCGCACGGTGACGCAGTGAAGGCAGATCGGGGCGCTGGAACCCGTTCCTAGCAGCACGACTAGAGAGCTCGAACGACGGCGGCGAGGTTCCTGTGATCCACGAGAGAGAAATCATGAGAGGAGGAGAAGAAACGAAATGGGAGAAGGAAGGAGAGGGAAGGGCGTGGGACGGCGGAGCACTGGCCTGGTCGACGAGGAAAACGGGGCGCAATCCAGGTGGAGGGGTTCGCCGGCGGCGACGGGGCCATGTAGGGAGAAGCTTGGGTATGAGCAGGGGATCGAGCCCCTGGCTCTCTCCTGCGGGAGCGCGGGCACTCGTGCAGGCAGTGAAGCTCGGGGTGAGCTGCGCCTGGATCGGAAAGGATGGATGGCTGCGGCGATTGGGCAGCATTGAAAAATTAGGAAGGAGGGGACTGGTTGTCTGGATCGGGGAAGGATCCCGAGGAACAAGGGAGACAAGTGGAGTGGCGGCGCGAGGGAAGGATTGATGGGACAAGATCCCTAGTTTCTAGGGTTGGACGTCTATTTATATAGGTAGGGGATTAGGATAGGGGTTGATCCGGTCCCTCCGTTCGTAATCGGGTGGTCGAGAAAAAATAGGCTAGAGAATCCAAATGAGAAAACGGAGATGTTTTAGGGATGTTGGGGGAAGATTCGGACTCATCGGTCATGACAGCCCGGTTCGGGTTCGAGGCAGTTTTCAGACACGCCAAGAGGAGGGTCGGTGGTTGTGCAGAGGGGGATAATACCAATGTGTGCAAGGTGTGGCTGGTCTCGGAGAAAGAGAGAAGAGAGGGGTCCAATTGGTCTGAGAGAAGGTCAACAAGGACAAGCGGTCTAACAACAGGGACTCGAAAAACCTGGTTGGTCTCGGAACGTTCAACGAAAGCAAGGGGGGACGCGGCAACTACGAGCGGATGCAAGTTTTAAAAACAATGACGGCAACGAGTGTTGATGCAATGCGGATGATGTCATGAGATGAAATGCAAGGCATGAACAAGATGCAAAACAAAAAAAACGAAAACCCAACCATGGAGGAAAGCATCTCCGGAAAAGGCAAGAGTTGGAGTTACGAATATGGAAAGTTGTATCCGGGGCGTTACAACACTCCACCACTACGAGAGGATCTCGTCTCGAGATCTAGGATGGCACCGGAGAGAAATGGAAGAGGAAGAGAAGAGGTAAAACTAAGTTGCTTCTTCGACAAACGAGTGAAACCATGAACCTTGAGATGTTGAGCAAAATGAAAGAAAGAAAAGAACGAAGATGAGCAAAGTTGAAAACACTCTGTTAGAAAATAGGAACAAGGGATACGACGAGAACCAAGAGGTTTAGTGATAAGATAGATATTGCAAACCACTCCAGTTGAAAAGAGAAGCAAGGTATACAAGAGAATTTGGGCAGCAGTCCGGCTGAAAGAAGAAGGAAAACTTGATAAGATGAAAAGAACTTGAAGAGATGACACAACACTCCGGTTAAATGGATAAGCACGAAAAGAACACGATCCTCACAATTCGAGATGATGAGCGAAGAGAGCAACATCACATTGCCTCCGAAAGAAGGAATATAAGATAGATCATTGGAATAACAGAATGGAGAAGAAAATGCCAACTTCTTCCACAAATGAACTTGGAAAGCATCCTTGCAAAGAAGGATTGAATGGAGTTGTTGGAAAACCAACAACGAAAAGAATAAGCTTGTAGTGGGCTTATGGAAACATCTCAACACTTGAGGTGAAATTCTGCCACTAACGAAAAACAATTGCTTGCTTGAGATCAATGAAGAGATGAAAACTGCTTTTGCCGAGAGGATAGGAGAAAACTTGGATCATTGATAAGCACCACAATAGCAACATTCCTTAGGGAAGGCTTTAGGTGAAATATGACACAAGATAACTCCAACACAGAGATTGATGGATTTAAAATACCTCATTCTTGACAACAATATGAATCATGAAACATGAAGGAAATTGTCAAGAGCGACATAACACCACCTCAAAATATAAGGTAGAAAGAATTGCACTTCGAAATGCAAGAAGAAGAATACTTGATCTCCTCAAAACAAAACATGTGTTGAGCACCATGTTTAATTTTTGAGTATAGCTTGGCGGATCATAACTTTGAGAGAAAACTTGAGGAACAATTGAAGAATGAAAGAATCCTTGACGAACCACCATGTAGAGCCTCCATGAAGAACTCTGGTAATAAAAAAGATGATAGAAAGAAAGGGAAGTTGAAAGAACAAGGTGAGCCTTGTGATGATTTAGATGGAGCTTTGCGATGATATAACCAAGAAAACTTGGAACTCCGGAAACGAAAAGATGAAACATCTCGAACCGGGAAATGTGACATGATGAACAACTCCGGAAAGAAGAAACTAGATCACTTGGATGAAAAAAATAAGAATTACGTTATGCGTATCCTTCACCAATTTAAATTGATGACAAGCAACGGATTTGGCATACTACTTATTCTCATAGAAAGGATTAAGAGGGATATAGCGCAAACTTGAGAAGGTATTCAACGAACCACCGGTAGGATTGGAAAGAACGAATGAATTAATGTGATAATCAAAGAAAAAGAATCTTGAGCGAACCACCATAAGAATTGAGAATGAACGTAGCAAAGGCACGATTCACCGGGAAGAATTGGAAAACGAATGAAGATACTTGAGGGGATTTAGCTACCTGAGAACGAAGAGATCATGAACTAATTAGAGGATATTAGAACGATTCACCGGTAAGATTTGGAGAATGATAGCTACACGCTGAGAATGAATAATTATGACATGATGGCCTTCAGAGGAAAGAAATGGAAACAACTCATGAAATGCTCCGGATGGTAAGAAAAGAATTCTCACAATCGATAACAATTATGAGAGGATGGCATCAAGCTTGAACTACGCATCTTTGGAAGAACGGGTAAGGATTTAAGAGGAACTCTTCTTTGGTCTTCAAAATCCGAGAATGACAAGGAGAAACACCACCAAATTGTTGAGATACTCCGGGAGAAAATTAGAAAGGTTGAACCAACAATGAAAAGAATTTGAAATTGATCTTGGAGAAGGCATGTGACTGATGAAATCCATTCTTACGTCATACTTTGAAAAGAATTTGGGAATGGCTCCGGGAAATTAGAGGAGTCAGGTAAGATCCTGGAAAAAAAACCTGTGGGTTAGGGCCCACTCAAAATAAAACACCATTGAACAATTTTAAAGAGAGGTTGCACCGGTTGAATTAAATGACTTGAATGAGATAATAATCTCCAAATAGCTTGAACGGATCTTGAATGAAAAGATGAGCCTTCTGAGATATCTTCAGCACTCCAGAACAAATGAATAGCGAGAGGTGAATGATTAATTGGTGCACCGGAATGAGAACGCATTTGAAACAAGGAAAAAGGGATATGATCAACACCGAAAGCTTGAGTTAAATCCACCGAAAAATAATACGAGAATGAAGAATGATGAACTCAAAGCTCCGTTAGTATCTTCCTGAGAATCACCGGATAAGAACATTGATGGGAAAAGAATGGATAAACTTCACATCCATAAGATGGATCCTTGATTGAGATATCTAAGTCCTTGAAGAAAAGGGGTGGGAGGGCGGTAAAACAAAGGCAACTTGGGATGGATGAACAAACACCGGTGAGAAAACTTAGAGTTGATCTTGCGAATGTTGAAAATGATCGGATCCACTTGAAGAGAAGCACACCGGTTGGAAAGAATTGACATGAAAATCTCGATGATTAAAAGGATTGGTATTCACATAGCAATATGAGAACACCGCTTGAAAGGTATGGAATCAACACTTGACATTGAAGCAACTCAAATACCGCAACTCAAAACAAAACAAAGGATTGGCTTGCAGAAATAAGCTGGAACAAATACATATGATAGAGATTTACCCAATCCCATATCATGCATCTGTCGGAAATATATTCTAGGAGCTACTTGAATTCCCACCTATAAACTCCCGAAACTTTCTGGTTATGCAATCTGGTGTTGGGAATACAGGGGAAGCAATATATCTCACCCAAACTAACAATCCCTACATCCAGCTGTATCCATCCGTCAACACATAACCAAGAAAAACTCCGGAAATCGTGTACCTCAACCTTCGAAAAGCATCCGTTATACAAGCTATGGCAATACTCCCGAACTCCCCAGTACTGGGTGACGTCGAGGTTATCTCACCAACAACTGCACAAAAGAAATTTTCGATGTCGGCAAAACTCAGGTATTCCAGAACTGCAATGATAAAATTATGACGACAACACCTCGGAGCTCAACTCCCCAGGTCACTGCCACATAAAAGACAGGAGGCACCAAGAACAATGTTCTCGTCACAAAACCATCGGAACGATTCCAAGATACCCGCGTGATCCTAAATTTTTTTAGTGAAATTTGAGGAGAGGAAAGTCAAAACATCTACGTCAGGAGACCTCACCAGAGTGACGAAGGGACTGAGGAGTAAAAAGAATCCTACTCTCTGATATATATAATCCTAAGACTCAAAAGATTTTTGTTCTAGACTCAACAACGGCCAACAATTAAGGGGGCTCCTATGGTCGGTCGAGGCTCTGATACCAACTTGTCACGCCCAATATGTGATACTATCCTAAAGACACTCGAAGGTCCCACCAAGAATAGAACCGCATATTGAAACGCTTTTGCAAGGTGGATATCATTACATCAACATTACATAATAGATGGGGATACATACAACAGGCATACAATGCCACACAAATACAACAATATATCATACACAATATCAACATCCGACTACAGATGAAACACAAACAGAAGCTCAAATGACATCCACCCTGCTAGCCCAGGCTGCCGACCTGGAACCTATCCCCTGATCGAAGAAGAAGCAGAAGAAGAACTCCAAAACAAGTAACTGTTGCTCTCGCGTCATGATCATCGCAAAACCTGTACCTGCAACTGTTGTTGTAGTAATCTATGAGCCACGAGGACTGAGCAATCCCATTACCATGGGTATCAAGAGTAGCAAAGCTTAATGGGAAAAGAAGGGGTAAAGTGGTGAGGTTGCAGCAGCGACTAAGCATATATGGTGGCTAACATACACAAATAAGAGCGAGAAGAGAGCAAGCGGAACGGTCGTGAAACTAGCAATGATCAAGAAGTGATCCTGAACTCTTACTTACGTCAAACATAACCCAGAAACCATGTTCATTTCCCGGACTCCGCCGAAAAGAGACCATCACGGCTACACACGCGGTTGATGCGTTTTAATTCATATCTGGTGTCAAGTTATCTACAACCGGACATTAACAAATTCCCATCTGCCTATAACCGTAGGCACGACTTTCGAAAGATTATACCCTGCAGGGGTGTCCCAACTTAGCCCATGATAAGCTCTCGCGATCAACGAAGGATATACCTTCTCCCAGGAAGACCCGATCAGACTCGGAATCCCGGTTTACAAGACATTTCGACAATGGTAAAACAAGACCAGCAAAGCCGCCCGATGCGCCGACAATCCCGATAGGAGCTGCACATATCTCATTCTCAGGGCAACACCGGATAAGTCAAGCTACGAGTAAAACCAGCCCTCGAGTTGCCCCGAGGTGGCTCCGCAGGCTGCTTGGTTCGGACCAACACTTAGACAAGCACAGGCCCGGGGGGGGGGGGGCTGAAATAAAGATGACCCTCGAGAGAGCGACTCCCAAGGGAAAAATAGGTGGTGGTGAGGCAAATGGTAAAACCAATGTTGGGCCTTGCTGGAGGAGTTTTATTCAAAGCGAACTGTCAAGGGGATCCCATAAATCACCCAACCGCGTAAGGAACGCAAAATCCGGGAACATAACACCGGTATGCCGGAAACTAGGGCGGCAAGAGTGGAACAAAACACCAGGCATAAGGCCGAGTCTTCCACCCTTTACCAAGTATATAGATGCATTAATAATATAAGAGATATTATGATATCCCAACATAATCCTGTTCACCATGGAGCAATCTTCAACTTCACCTGCAACTAGCAACGCTATAAGAGGGCTGAGCAAAGCGGTAACATAGCCAAGCAACGGTTTGCTAGGAAGGGTGTCAAAGGTTAGAGGTTCATGGCAATTTGGGATGGCTTGAAGAGTAAATGATAGGTAGCGCAGCATAGCTATAGAACGAAGCAACTAGCATAGCAATGATAGTAATGAGATCCAATGTGATGGTCATCTTGCCTGAAATCCCGCAAGGAAGAAGAACGAGTCCATGAAGAAGACGAACGGGCGTAGTCGAACGAATCCTCACAATCGCAACGTTAACGGCAACTATCAAGAAGAGGAACAACCGGAAAGAAGCAAACAACATAGTAAACACACAACACATAAACATGTCATGATGCACAGACAAGTATGATGCATGTCCGGTTTAATGAGGCATGGCATGGCAAAGTGCACAAACAAAACTACAAATTAAGTGAAGCTCAATATGCAACGAGTTGCATATTGACGAAACACCACAGGAAATTATTTAGTTTGATCTTGTTTAAGCTACCAAACAATATTAAATGTTGTTAAACATGGCAAGAGGTGAAGCATAATTAAACTACCTATCTAGGCAAATTTAGATGAGGCCGGAACAACAAACAACAATTCCAATAAGTCCCCATATGCATATTATGAATTTGGTACTGTTCTGCCTATTACATAGTTTTAGAGTTGTTAAACATGCAAAGTAAGTGAACCAAGTTAAACTAGGCATTTTTCTACCCCATTTACATATAAATTTTATTTAAAATGGAGCTATGGTTAATTAGTTATGAAATAAATCATTTTAACATGGCATTTAAGCAAATTAATGCAAACAGCAATTTAAACATATTTAGCATGGATGAAAGTGGCATATTATGAAACTATATGAAATTCTAAGCATTTTTCATGTTTAAATCATTTAAACCTGATGCACGGTTATTTACTTGTGAGCAATGTAAAATAATGGCATCCTCCTGTAATTATGCATGCACTGGATAAAAGACAAATTCGCAGATCTGAATAAAAACTACACTGGGCCGAATCTGGCAGGGCCAATAGTGCACAGGGGGAGGGGGCTGCTCACCAGGCCTCATGGGCCGGCTCGGTGGGGATGAGGCCAGGCAGGCCGGATCTGGCGCGGCTGGGCCTTGGAGGCTGCTGGGCTGAAGCGGGTGAGGGGCGACGCGGTGGCCCAGGCACACTGGCGGCACGGTCAACGCGAGCGGACAGGCAAGCTGCTGCTGCTCTCGTAACTGAAGAACAGAGGCGACAACAGCAGGTTTAGGCGGCGATGCAGGAGACGGGCAGAGGCGCGATGCAGAGGCAAGGGACCCGCAGACGCGGCGGAATCGGGCAGTCTGAGGGTTGGGGAGGCGGTTCCCGGCGATGAGGAACTCCGGCGGGACGGACTTGGCAGGGTGGCGGCGGGATTGGCGTCCATGGCGGCTGCTACTCCTGTGTACAAACACAGAGAGCATTAGAGAGGTGAGAGAAGGAGAAAGGGCGCGAGGCGAAGGGAGAGGCAAGCGGCGGCAGGGCTCACCGGAGCGCATGGGGAGGCGAGGAAGAGCTGCTCGCAGCGGAAGCAGGATCTTGGTGGCTTCGATGGGCAGAGGGAGGCGGACCGGGTTAGCTTGCGCTCCAACGAGCTGCTGCTCGGCACGGTGGGGTGGAGGAGGAGGCCGACAAGAAGGCGAGGTGGTCGCGCGACGACGCAGTGAAGGCAGATCGGGGCGCTGGAACCCGTTCCTAGCAGCATGACTGGAGAGCTCGAACAGAGGCGACGAGGTTCCTGTGATCCACGGGAGAGAAATCATGAGAGGAGGAGAAGAAACGAGACGAGAGAAGGAAGGAGAGGGAAGGGCGTGGGACGGTGGAGCACTGGCCTGGTCGACGGGGAAAACGGGGCGCAATCCAAGTGGTGGGGTTCGCCGGCGGCGACGGGGCCATGTAGGGAGAAGCTTGGGTATGAGCAGGGGATCGAGCCCCTGGCTCTCTCCTGCGGGAGCATGGGCGCTCGTGCAGGCAGTGGAGCTCGGGGTGAGCTGCGCCTGGATCGGAAAGGATGGATGGCTGCGGCGATTGGGCAGCATTAAAAAATTAGGAAGGAGGGGACTGGTTGTCTGGATCGGGGAAGGATCCCGAGGAACAGGGGAGACAAGTGGAGTGGCGGCGCGAGGGAAGGATGGATGGGACAAGATCCCTAGTTTCTAGGGTTGGACGTCTATTTATATAGGTAGGGGATTAGGATAGGGGTTGATCCGGTCCCTCCGTTCGTAATAGGGTGGTCAAGAAAAAATAGGCTAGAGAATCCAAATGAGAAAACGAAGATGTTTTAGGGATGTTGGGGGAAGATTCGGACTCATCGGTCATGACAGCCCGATTTGGGTTCGAGGCAGTTTTCGGACACACCAAGAGGAGGGTCGATGGTTGTGCAGAGGGGGATAATACCAATGTGTGCAAGGTGTGGTTGGTCTCGGAGAAAGAGAGAAGAGAGGGGTCCAATTGGTCTGAGAGAAGGTCAACAAGGACAAGCGGTCTAACAACAGGGACTCAAAAAACCTGGTTGGTCTCGGAACGTTCAACGAATGCAAGGGGGGACGCGGCAACTACGAGCGGATGCAAGTTTTAAAAACAATGACAGAAACGAGTGTTGATGCATTGCGGATGATGGCATGAGATGAAATGCAAGGCATGAACAAGATGCAAAACAAAAAAAACAAAAACCCAACCACGGAGGAAAAATCATATCGCATATCCGGAAAAGGCAAGAGTTGGAGTTACGAATATGGAAAGTTGTATCCGGGGCGTTACACACGGGATCATGTGTTACAGAACGAGTAAAGAGACTTGCCGATAACGAGATTGAACGAGGTATTGGGATACCGATAATCGAATCTCGGGCAAGTAACATATCGGTGGACAAAGGAAATTGTATACGGGATTGATTGAATCCCCGACATCGTGGTTCATCCGATGAGATCATCGTGGAACATGTGGGAGCCAACATGGATATCCAGATCCCGTTGTTGGTGATTGGCCAGAGAATGTCTCGGTCATGTCTGCATGGTTCCCGAACCCGTAGGGTCTACACACTTAAGGTTCGGTGACGCTAGAGTTGTTATGGGAAATTGTATGTGGTTACCGAAGGTTGGTTAGAGTCCTGGATGAGATCCCGGATGTGATGAGGAACTCCAAAATGGCCTGGAGGTGAAGATCGATATATTGGACAAAGGGTATTGGAGTCAGGAATTGTTCCGGGGGTACCGGGTGACGACGAGAGTGTCCGAAAGGGGTTTCGGAGGCCCCGACAAGCGTTGGGGGGCCTTATGGGCCAAGGGGAGGGGGCAGATCAGCCCACTAAGGGGCTGAGCGCCCCTCCCACCCCATCTCACATAACCTGGAGAGGTGGGGGCGCCTCCCCTAGGGCAGCCACCCCTCCCGGCTTGGGGGGCAAGTTTCCTAGGGGTGGGGGCGCCCAAACCCATCTAGGGTTTCCCCTGTGGCCGCCACCCATCCCCTAGGGAACCCTAGGGTGCCTCCTCCACCCCCTTCCCCCTATATATAGTGAGGGAGAGAGAGGGCAGCCGCACCCCTTCCCTTGGTGCAGCCCCTCCCTCCTCCAACACCTCCTCCTCCTCCGTAGTGCTTGGCGAAGCTCTGCAGAAATACCACAAGCTCCACCACCACGCCGTCATGCTGCCGGAGCTCTCCCTCAACTTCTCCTCTCCCCTTGCTAGATCAAGAAGGAGGAGACGTCGTCGGGTTGTACGTGTGTTGAACGCGGAGGCGCCGTCCGTTGGGCGCTAGATCGGGTCTTTCACGATTTGAATCGCCTCGAGTACGACTCCATCATTCGTGTTCTTGTAACGCTTCCGTTTTGCGATCTTCAAGGGTATGAAGATGTACTCCCTTCTCTCTCTCGTTGCTAGCATCTCCTAGATTTATCTTGGTGACACGTAGGAAAATTTTGAATTATTGCTATGTTCCCCAACAGTGGCGTCATGAGCCAGGTTTATGCGTAGATTTTATGCACGAGTAGAACACAAGTAGTTGTGGGCGATGGTTTGTTCAATTTGCTTACTGTTACTAGTCCTATCTTGGTTCGGCGACATTGTGGGATGAAGCGGCCCGGACCGACCTTACATGTACGCTTATGTGAGACAGGTTCCACCGACTAACATGCACTTGATGCATAAGGTGGCTAGCGGGTGTCTGTCTCTCCCACTTTAGTCGAATCAGATTCGATGAAAAGGGTCCTTATGAAGGGTAAATAGCAATTGGTGTATCACTGTTGTGGCTTTTGCTTAGGTAAGAAACGTTCTTGCTAGAAACCCATAGCAGCCACGTAAAAAATGTAACAACAAGTAGAGGACGCCAACAAGTAGAGGACGCCAAAACTTTTTTTTGCAGGGTATGCTATGTGATGTGATATGGCCAAAATAATGTGATGAATGATATATGTGATGTATGAGATTGATCATGTTCTTGTAATAGGAATCACGACTTGCATGTTGATGAGTATGACAATCGGCAGGAGCCATAGGAGTTGTCTTAATTTATTGTATGACCTACATGTCATTGAAAATGCCATGTAATTACTTTAGTTTATTGCTAACCGTTAGCCATAGTAGTAGAAGTAATAGTTGGCAAGACAACTTCATGAAGACACGATGATGGAGATCATGATGATGGAGATCATGGCGTCATGCCGGTGACGAAGGTGATCTTGTCACGCCTCAAAGATGGAGATCAAAGGTGCAAGATGATATTGGCCATATCATGTAACTTTATGATTTGCATGTAATGTTTGTCATGTTTACATATTATTTGCTTAGAACAATGGTAGCATAAATAAGATGACCCCTCACTAAAATTTCAAGAAAGTGTTCCCCCTAACTGTGCGCTGATAACCCGCAAGTATACGGGATAGTTGTAGCCTCTTTTGATAAGTAAGAGTGTCGAACCCAACGAGGAGCTAAAGGTAGAACAAATACTCTCTCAAGTTCTATCGGCCACTGATACGACTCTACGCACGCTTGACATTCGCTTTACCTAGAATAAGTATGAAACTAGAAGTACTTTGTAGGTGTGATAGGATAGGTTTGCAAGATAATAAAGAACACGTAAATATAAACTAGGGGCTGTTTAGATCAAGATGCAATAAAGTAAATATAGCGAGTGTGGAAAAGTGGTGGTAGGAGTTGTGGAATTGTCCCTAGGCAATTGACTACATTACTAGACCGATAATTATTGCAATTCTATTTGAGGGAGAGGCATAAGCTAACATACTTTCTCTACTTGGATCATATGCACTTATGATTGGAACTCTAGCAAGCATCTGCAACTACTAAAGATTCATTAAGGTAAAACCCAACCATAGCATTAAAGTATCAAGTCCCCTTTTATCCCATACGCAAAAAACCTACTTACTCGGATCTGTGCTTCTGTCACTCACACCACCCACCATAAGAAAATCATAAACATATTGAAAACCCTACAGCGGGAATCCCTCACGCTTGCGCGACACGAAGGGCACAATAGGAAAGCACCAATAATAAAACACGTAACTCAAACCAATCATAGCAATTCATCAATCACCGATAGGACAACGGAAATCTACTCAGACATCATAGGATGACAACACATCATTGGAAAATAATATGAAGCATAAAGCACCATGTTCAAGTAGAGGGTACAACGGGATGTGGGAGAGTGGACCGCTGGATATAGAAGGGGGAAGGTGATGGAGATGTTGGTGAAGATGACGGCGGTGTTGGTGAAGATCGTGGTGATGATGATGGCCCCCGGCAGCGCTCCGGCGCCACCGGAAGCAAAGGGGAGAGAGGCCCCCTTCTTCTTCTTCTTCCTTGACCTCCTCCCTAGATGGGAGAAGGGTTTCCCCTCTGGTCCTTGGCTCCCATGGCTTGGGAGGGGCGAGAGCCCCTTCGAGATTGGATCTATCTCTCTGTTTCTGCGTTTCAGATTCTACCCCTTCACTATTTCTTAAATATCCGGAGATCCATAACTCCGATTGGGGTGAATCTTTCGCCCAGATTTTTCTCATAAAATTAGCTTTCTTGCAACAAAAGAAGGGCATCAACCGCCTTTCGGGTGTTCCATGAGGGTCCAGGGCGCGCCCAGGGGGGAGGGGGAGGGCGCGCCCCCCTCTCTCATGGCCACCTCGGACACTGTATCGCGTTGATTCTTCCTCCGGAAAATCCCAAATATTCCAAAATAATTCTCCGTCCGTTTTTATCCCGTTTGGACTCTGTTTGATAATGGTTTTCTACGAAACATAAAACATGCAACAAACATGAGCTAGCACTGGGCACTAGATCAATATGTTAGTCCCAAAAATAGTATAAAAAGTTGCCAAAGTATATGAAAGTTGAAGAATATTGGCATGGAACAATCAAAAATTATAGATATGACGGAGACGTATCAGCATCCCCAAGCTTAATTCCTGCTCGTCCTCGAGTAGGTAAATGATAAAAAATATAATTTTTGATGTGGAATGCTACCCAGCAAAATCTTGATCATAAGTCTAATCATGGCATGAATATTAAGACACGAGTGATTCAAGGCAATAGTCTATCATTTGACATAAAAACAATAATATTTCAAGCATACCAACCAAGCAATTATGTCTTATCGAAATAACATAGCCAAAGAAAGCTCATCCCTACAAAATCATATAGTCTGGCTATGCTCCATCTTCGTCACACAAAATGCTCCCATCATGCACAACCCCGATGACGAGCCGAGCAATTGGTTCATACTTTTTAACGCGCTTCAGCTTTTTCAACTCTTACGCAATACATGAGCGCAAGCCATGGACATAGCACTATGGTGGTCTATTGTGGTTGTCGTGAGGACAAAAAGTGGGAGAAGATAGTCTCACATCAACTAGGCGTATCAACGGGCTATGGAGATTCCCATCAATAGATATCAACGTGAGTGAGTAGGGATTGCCATGCAACGGATGCACTAGAGCTATAAATATATGAAAGCTCAACAAAAGAAACTAAGTGGGTGTGCATCCAACTTGCTTGCTCACGAAGACCTAGGGCATTTGAGGAAGCCCATCATTGGAATATACAAGCCAAGTTCTATAATGCAAAATTCCCACTAGTATATGAAAGTGACAACATAGGAGACTCTCTATCATGAAGATCATGGTGCTACTTTGAAGCACAAGTGTGGAAAAAGAGATAGTAGCAATTGTCCCTTCTCTCTTTTTCTCTCATTTTATTTTTTCTCTTTTTCCCCTTTTTTTTCTTTTCCTTTTTTTCTTTATCTTTTTTTCCTTTTCTTTTTTGTGGGCTTCTTTGGCCTCTTTTATTTTTATAAAGTCCGAAGTCCCATCCGGACTTGTGGGGGGTAGTCTTCATCATCCTTTCCTCACTGGGACAATGCTCTAATAATGAAGATCATCACACTTTTATGGATTTACAACTAAAGAATTACAACTCAAAGCTAGAAAAAAATATGACTCTATATGAATGCCTCAGGCAGTGTACCAGGATATGCAATGAATCAAGAGTGACATGTATGAAAATTATGAAGGTGGCCTTGCCACAAATACGATGTCAACTACATGATCATGCAAAGAGCAATATGACCATGATGAAACGTGTCATAATAAATGGAACGGTGGAAAGTTGCATGGCAATATATCTCGGAATGGCTATGAAAATGCCATAAAGGTAGGTATGGTGGCTGTTTTGAGGAGGGTAAATAATGGGTTTATGCTACCGGCGAAAGTTGCGCGATAAAATAGAAACTAGCAAAGTGGAAGGATGAGTGTGCGTATATCCATGGACTCACATTAGTCATAAAGAACTCATATACTTATTGAAAAATTCTACTTAGCCCTCGAAGTAAAGTACTACTACGCATGCCCCAAGAGGGATAGATTGGTAGGAAAAGACCATCGCTCGTCCCCGACTGCCACTCATAAGGAAGACAATCAAAAAACACCTCATGCTCCAACTTCGTTACATAACGGTTCACCATAAGTGCATGCTACGGGACTTGCAAACCTCAACACAAGTATTTCTCAATTTCACAATTACTCAACTAGCACGACTCTAATATCACCACCTTTATATCGCAAAACTATTGCAAGGAATCAAACATATCATATTCACTGACCTACAAGTTTTATGTGGGATTTTATGACTAACCATGTGAATGACCAATTCTTGTCATCTCTCTAAATAGATATAAGTGAAGCAAGAGAGTTTAATTCTTTCTACAAAATATATGCCCACGCTCTAACAAATATAAGTGAAGCAAAAGAGCATTCTAGAAATGGCAGTTGTCTATGCGAAGAGAAACAGGCAATCCAAACTTCAAATGATATAAGTGAAGCACATGAAGCATTCTATAAAGCCATACTCAAAAGATCTAAGTGAAGTGCTATGAGCATTCTATAAATCAACCAAGGACTATCTCATACCAGCATGGTGCATAAAAGAAAAGTGAAAACTAAATGCAAAAGACGCTCCAAGACTTGCACATAATGCATAAACGAAACGAATACGAAAACATAACGATACTTGTTGAAGAAAGAGGGGATGCCTTCCGGGGCATCCCCAAGCTTAGACGCTTGAGTCTGCTTGAATATTTACTTGGGGTGCCTTGGGCATCCCCAAGCTTGAGCTCTTGCCTCTCTTCCCCTCATATCGAGACCTCCTCGCTTAGACACTTCATCCACACAAAACTTCAACAGAAAACTCGGTAAGATCCGTTAGTATAATAAAGCAAATCACCACTCTAATTACTGTAGCAAACCAATTCATATTTTATTTTTGCATTGTGTCTACTTTAATATCTTTTCCATGGCTTAATCCACTAATATAAATTGATAGATTCATCAAAACAAGCAAACTATGCATCAAAAACAGAATCTGTCAAAAACAGAACAGCCTGTAGCAATCTGAACATTCACCATACTTATGGTACCCCAAAAATTCTACCAAAATTAGAAAAAATAAACAAGTTCTATATAAAGACATTTCAAGAAGAATTAGAACCATTTGACGTTCCAGATAAAAATGTAAAATCATGCACTACATCCAAAGTTTCTGTCCTGCACCGTACAAACCAACAAGCATTGTAAACATCCTAAAGGCAAACCTTGGCACATTATTTTTATAAAACAATAGAATTATACAAGGGGATAATTATTTTTGATGAAAAGTTTCTGTAATCAAGATTTACAAAGTTTCCGTGAGCATGAACAAAGTTCAAGGAGCTCTCCCACTTCAACAATGCTTGTCTCTCTGACTTTCACTTTCCTTTTTGAAAAGTTTTTAGGTTCCCCTCTTTTTTTAAACTATATAAAATCACTCAACAGAAATAAATGACTCTCTAAAACTTCCGGGTTGTCTCCCTGGCAGCGCTTTCTTTAAAGCCATTAAGCTAGGCATTTAGTGCTCAAGTAATGAATCCACCCGGATCCCAAGGTATATCAAAGCCAATTTTAATTAACAATGATTTGTAATTTAGTAGTGAGCACAAAGTAACATATATCAAGCAATAACGAAGTCTAACTCTCTTCCTATGCATCGGCATGTCATAAAAGAACAAATCATGCACACCAAGTAAAGGCTAATGCATAGTGTAAGCAGTTTCTTGCAATTTTATCGTATTGGAAACATGGAGAGGCAGAGATATAGTTCCTCTCTCATAATAATTGCAAGTAGGAGCAGCAAGCACATGCATATTACATCTATCAAAATCATCATGTGCATTAGTAAAAGGCAACCCATCAATATAATCCTTAATAAGCACAAACTTCTCCGATATAGTGTAGTTTGGAGAATTGAAAAATAATAGGACTATCATGCGTGGGTGCAATAGCGACAATTTCATGTTTAACATAAGGAACTATAGCAAGTTCATCTCCATAAGCATAATTCATATTGGCATCTTGGCCACAAGCATAGCAAGCATCATCAAAAAGGGATATTTCAAACAAATTCAAGGGATCATAGCAATCATCCTTTGGTAAGCACGAAGGGGAATTAAACAATGTATGAGTTGAAGAGTTACTCTCATTAGAAGGTGGGCATGGGTGATCAATCCGCTCTTCCTCCTTTTGTTCTTCGCTCTCCTCATCATCTTTTTCATCCAATGAGCTCACATTTTCATCAATTTCTTCTTCCATAGCTTCCTGCAAAATATTAGTCTCTTCTTGGACCGCGGAGACTTTCTCAATAAATGCATTAATATAGTAATTGTATTCATAATTTTCATAACAATATCCAAGTATAGCAAGATTTTTAGGCCTATAAACATCATCATCAAAAGCTTCATACTTTTCAAACAAAGATTCAATTTCATAAGCAGCCTTAAAAGCAACAAATTCTCCAATTTGTTCAACATCATAGTAATCATATATACCATTAACATAAGAAGCTAAGGTTTCATTATCATTAAATTTGCATGAAAAGGGAAGGTGTGGAGCCTTCATCCTTGAGCAACAAGTAATATCATATGTCAAGCATAGTTGCCTAGCATACCACTTCAACATTTGAATTTGATCCCATAATAGTTTCCATTTTTGTGTCAAGTGATAATCCGTAAAGTATTCATGTTGATCCAACGTGTCTCCCATAACATAATTGAATGGGGTTTTCTCAGGATTATTAAAGTAGTACATACTTTCTTTCACATAACCAGCATCGAGGGTTTTTCGAGGTTCCCCATCTCAATGAGTAGCAAGTACACCTAATTTTTTTGGTATTTCGTGTTCCATATCCATAACTAAAGATAAAGAACAACTTAGAACAGCAAATAAAAATTACTTAGTGATAAAGCAAACAAGCACACACGAGAATATTCACCCCACGCTATGACTCCCCGGCAACGGCGCCAGAAAAAGGTCTTGATAACCCGCAAGTATACGGGATAGTTGCAGCCTCTTTCGATAAGTAAGAGTGTCGAACCCAACGAGGAGCTAAAGGTAGAACAAATACTCTCTCAAGTCCTATCGGCCACTGATACGACTCTACGCACGCTTGACGTTCGCTTTACCTAGAACAAGTATGAAACTAGAAGTACTTTGTAGGTGTGATAGAATAGGTTTGCAAGATAATAAAGAACACGTAAATATGAACTAGGGGCTGTTTAGATAAAGATGCAATAAAGAAAATGTAGCAAATGTGGAAAAGTGGTGGTAGGAGTTGTGGAATTGTCCCTAGGCAGTTGACTACGTTACTAGACCGATAATTATTGCAATTCTATTTGAGGGAGAGGCATAAGCTAACATACTTTCTCTACTTGGATCATATGCACTTATGATTGGAACTCTAGCAAGCATCCGCAACTACTAAAGATTCATTAAGGTAAAACCCAACCATAGCATTAAAGTATCAAGTCCCCTTTTATCCCATACGCAAACAACCTACTTACTCGGGTATGTGCTTCTGTCACTCACGCCACCCACCATAAGCAAATCATAAACATATTGCAAACCCTACAGCAGGAATACCTCACGCTTGCACGACATGGAGGTCACAATAGGACAGCACCAATAATAAAACATGCAACTCAAACCAATCATAGCAATTCATCAATCACCGATAGGACAACGGAAATCTACTCAGACATCATAGGATGGCAACACATCATTGGAAAATAATATGAAGCATAAAGCACCATGTTCAAGTAGAGGGTACAACGGGATGCGGGAGAGTGGACCGCTGGATATAGAAGGGGGAAGGTGATGGAGATGTTGGTGAAGATGACGGCCGTGTTGGTGAAGATCGTGGTGATGATGATGGCCCCCGGCAGCGCTCCGGCGCCACCGGAAGCAAGTGGGAGAGAGGCCCCCTTCTTCTTCTTCTTCTTCCTTGACCTCCTCCCTAGATGGGAGAAGGGTTTCCCCTCTGGTCCTTGGCTCCCATGGCTTGGGAGGGGCGAGAGCCCCTCCGAGATTGGATCTATCTCTCTGTTTCTGCGTTCTCAGATTCTACCCCTTCACCATTTCTTAAATATTTGGAGATCCGTAACTCTGATTGGGGTGAATCTTTCGCCCAAATTTTTCTCATAAAATTAGCTTTCTTACGGCAAAAGAAGGGCATCAACCGCCTTTCGGGTGGCCCACGAGAGTCCAGGGCGCGCCCAGGGGGGAGGGCGCGCCCCCTGTCTCGTGGCCACCTCGGACACCGTTTCGCGTTGATTCTTCCTCCGGAAAATCCCAAATATTCCAAAATAATTCTCCGTCCATTTTATCCCGTTTGGACTCTGTTTGATATTGGTTTTCTGCGAAACATAAAACATGCAACAAACAGGAACTGACACTGGACACTGGATCAATATGTTAGTCTCAAAAATAGCATAAAAAGTTGCCAAAAGTATATGAAAGTTGAAGAATATTGGAACAATCAAAAATTATAGATACGACGGAGACGTATCATGCGCCGTTGCGAAAGTTCGTTGTTTCGAAGCACCACGTGATGATCGGGTGTGATAGATTCTAACGTTCGCATACAATGGGTGTAAGCCAGATTTACAAATGCAAAATACTTAGGTTGACTTGACGAGCCTAGCATGTACAGACATGGCCTCAGAACACAAGAGACCGAAAGGTCGAACATGAGTCGTATAGTAGATACGATCAACATGAAGATGTTCACCAATGATGACTAGTCCATCTCACGTGATGATCGGAGACATCCTAGTTGACTTGGATCATGTATCACTTAGATGACTAGAGGGATGTCTATCTGAGTGGAAGTTCATTAAATAATTTGATTAGATGAACTTAATTATCATAAACATAGTCAAAAGGTCTTTGCAAATTATGACGTAGCTTACTGTTTAGATATGTTCCTAGAGAAACTTTAGTTGAAAGTTGACAGTAGTAATTATGCAGACTGGGTCTATAAACTGAGGATTGTCCTCAGTGCTGCATAGAAGGATTATGTCCTTAATACGCCGCTCGGTGTGCTGAACCTCGAGCGTCGTCTGTGGATGCTGTGACATACACGTTTTGATGACTACGTGATAGTTCAGTGCGTAATGTTAAACGGTTTAGAACTGAGGCACCGAAAACATTTTTGAAACATCGCAGAACATATGAGATGTCCCAATAGCTGAAATTGTGATTTCAGGCTCGTGCCCACGTCAAGAGGTATGAGACCTCCGACAAGTTTCTTAGCCTGCAAACTAAGGGAGAAAAGCTCAATCGTTGAGCATGTGCTCAGATTGTCTGAGTACTACAATCACTTGAATCAAGTGGGAGTTAATCTTCCATATGAGATAGTGATGGTTCTCCAAAGTCATTGCCACCAAGCTACTAGAGCTTCATGATGAATTATAACATATCAGGGATAGATATGATGATCCTTGAGCTATTCGCGATGTCTGACACCATGAAAGTAGAAATCAAGTAGGAGCATCAATTGTTGATGGTTAGTAAAACCACTAGTTTCAAGAAAGGCAAGAGCAAGAAGGGATACTTCATGAAACGACAAATCAGTTGCTGCTCTAGTGAAGAAACCCAAGGTTGAACCCAAACTTGAGTCTAAGTGCTTCTGTAATGAGGGGAATGGTCACTGAAGCAAAACTACCCTAGATATTTGGTAGATGAGAAGGCTGGCAAGGTCGACAGAAGTATATTGATATACATTATATTAATGTGTACTTTACTAGTACTCCTAGTAGCACCAGGGTATTAGATACCGGTTCAGTTGCTAAGTGTTAGTAACTCGAAATAAAAAGCTACAGAATAAACGGAGACTAGCTAAAGGTGAGATGACAATATGTGTTGGAAGTGTTTCCAAGGTTGATGTGATCAAACATCGCACACTCCCTCTACCATCGGGATTGGTGTTAAACCTAAATAATTGTTATTTTGTGTTGGCATTGAGCATAGACATGATTGGATTATGTTTATTGCAATACGGTTATTCATTTAAGCAGAATAATGGTTACTCTGTTTATTTGAATAATACCTTCAATGGTCTTGCACCTAAAATGAGTTTACTGAATCTCGATCGTAGTGATACAGATGTTCATACCAAAAGATATAAGATAGTAATGCTAGTACCACCTACTTGTGGCACTGCCATTTGAGTCATATCGTAATAAAATGCATGAAGAAGCTCCATGTTGATGGATATTTGGACTCACTCGTTTTTTGAAAAGTTTGACACATGCGAACCATGTCTATTGGTGTATACGCATGAAGAAACTCCATGCAGATGGATCGTTTGGACTCACTTGATTTTAAATCACTTGAGACATGCAAATCATACCACATGGGCAAGATGATTGAAAGGCCTCATTTTCAGTGAGATGGAACAAGAAAGCAACTTGTTGGAAGTAATACATTTTGTTGTGTGCAGTCCAATGAGTGTTGAGGCACGCAATGGATATTGTTATGTTTTTACTTCACAGATGATTTGAGTAGATGCTGAGTATATTTACTTGATGAAACACAAGTTTGAATTTCTGAAAGGTTCAAGTAATTTCAGAGTGAAGTTGAAGATCTTCGTGACAAGAGGATAAAATTTCTATGATATGATCATAGAGATGAATATCTGATTTGCGAGTTTGGTACACAATTAAGACATTGTGGAAATTGTTTCACAACTAATACCGCCTAGAACACCATAGTGTGATGGTGTGTCCGAATATCATAGCTGAACCCTATTGGATATGGTGCAAACCATGATGTCTCTTATCGAATTACCACTATCGTTTATGGGTTAAGCATTAGAGAAAAACAACCGCATTCACTTTAAATAGGGCACCACGTAATTCTGTTGAGATGACACCGTATGAACTATGGTTTAGAGAAACTTAAGCTGTCGTTTCTTAAAAGTTTGGGGCTACGACGCTTATGTGAAAAGTTTTAGCCTGATAAGCTCGAACCCAAATCAGATAAATGCATCTTCATAGGACACCGAAAACAGTTGGGTATACCTCCTATTTCAGATCCGGAAGCAAAAGTCATTGTTTCTAGAAGCGGGTCCTTTCTCGAGGAAAAGTTTCTCTCGAAAGAATTGAGTGGGAGGACGATGGAGACTTGATGAGGTTATTAAACCGTCACTTCAACCAGTGTGTAGCAAGGCACAGGAGTTGTTCCTATGGCGCCTACACCAATTGAGGTGGAAGTTGATGATAGCGATCATGAAACTTTGGATCAAGTCACTACCAAACCTCGTAGGTTGACAAGGATGCGTGCTACTTCAGAGTGGTACGATAATCCTATCTTGGAGGTCATGTTGCTAGACAACAATGAACCTACGAGCTATGGAGAAGCGATGGTGGGCCCGGATTCCGATGAATGGCTCGAGGCGATGGTGGATCCATGTCTAGAAACAAAGTGTAGACTTTGGAAGAACTGCTTGATGGTCGTAAGGTTGTTGGGTACAGATGGATTTTAAAAGGAAGACAGACAATGATGGTAAGTGTCACCATTAAGAAAGCTCGACTTGTCGCTAAGATGTTTTCCGAAAAGTTCAAGGAGTTGACTGCGATGAGACTTTCTCACTCATAGCGATGCTAAGAGTCTGTTGGAATTATATTAGCAGTTACTGCATTATTTATGAAATCTTGCAGATAGGATGTCAAAACATTGTTTCCTCGACAGTTTTCTTGAGGAAAGGTTGTATGTGATACAACCAGAAGGTTTTGTCAATCGTAAAAGATGCTACAAGTATGCAAAGCTCCAGCAATCCTTCTAAGGACTGGAGTAAGCATCTCGGAGTTGGAATATACGATTTGATGAGATGATCAAAGATTTTGGGTTTATACAAAGGTTATGAGAAACTTGTATTTCCAAAGAAGTGAGTGGGAGCACAATAGAATTTCTGATGAGTACATGTTGTTGACATATTGTTGATCGGAAATGATGTAGAATTTTGGAAAGCATATAGGGTTGTTTTAAAGGTGTTTTTCAATGAAAAACCTGGATTAAGCTATTTGAACATTTAGCATCAAGATCTATAAGGATAGATCAAAAACACTTAATAGTACTTTCAAATGAATACATACCGTGACAAGATTTTGAAGGAGTTCAAAATAGATCAGCAAATAAGGAGTTCTTGGCTGTGTTATAAGGTGTGAGTATTGAATAAGACTCAAGACCTGAACACGGCAGAAGAGAGAGAAAGGACGAAGGTCGTCCCCTACGCTTTAGACGTAGGCTCTACAGTATGCAATGCTATGTACCGCACCTAAAGTGTGCCTTGCCATGACTCAGTCAAGGGGTACAAGAATGATACATGAATGGATCACAGGACAACAGTCAAAGTTATCCTTAGTAATTAGTGGACTAAGGAATTTTTCTCAATTATGGAGGTGGTAAAAGAGTTTGTCGTAAAGGTTTACATCGATGCAAACTTTGACAATAATCCGGATGACTCTGAGTAGTAAACCGAATTCATATAGTAGAGCAGTTATTTGGAATAGTTCCAAATATCATGTGGTAGCTGCATCTAAAAGATGACGTAGAGATTTGTAAAGCACACACGGATCTGAAAGTTTCAGACCCGTTGACTAATAACCTCTCTCACAAGCGAGATATGATCAAACCCCATGGGTGTTGGATTCATTACAATCACATAGTGATGTGCACTAGATTATTGACTCTAGTGCAAGTGGGAGAGTGTTGGAAATATGCCCTAGAGCCAATAATAAAATGATTATTATTATATTTCCTTGTTGATGATAATTGTCTATTGTTCATGTTGTAATTGTATTAACTAGAAACCGTAATACATGTGTGAATACATAGACCACAACATGTCCCTAGTGAGCCTCTAGTTGACTAGCTCATTGATGAATAGATGGTTATAGTTTCCTGACCATGGACATTTGATGTCATTGATAACGAGATCACATCATTAGGAGAATGATGTGATGGACAAGACCCAATCCTAAGCATAGCACAAGATCGTGTAGTTCGTTTGCTAAGAGCTTTTCTAAATGTCAAGTATCATTTCCTTAGACCATGAGATTGTGCAACTCCTAGATAGCGTAGGAATGCTTTGGGTGTACCAGACGTCACAACGTAACAAGGTGGCAATAAAGGTGCACTACAGGTATATCCAAAAGTGTCTGTTGGGTTGGCATGAATAGAGACTAGGATTTGTCACTCCGTATGATGGCGAGGTATCTCTGGGCCCACTCGGTAATGCATCATCATAATGAGATCAATGTTACTAATAAGTTAGCCACGGGATCATGTGTTACGAAACGAGTAAAGAGACTTGCCAATAACGCCATTGAACGAGGTATTGGGATACCGACGATCGAATCTCGGGAAAGTAACATACATGTGGACAAAGGGAATTGTATACGGGATTGATTGAATCCCCGACCTCGTGGTTCATCCGATGAGATCATCGTGGAAAATGTGGGAGCCAACATGGGTATCCAGATCCCGCTGTTGGTTATTGGCCGGAGAGCATCTCGGTCATGTCTGCATGGTTCCCGAACCCGTAGGGTCTACACACTTAAGGTTCGGTGACGCTAGAGCTATTATGGAAAATTGTATGTGGTTACCGAAGGTTGTCCGGAGTCCAGGATGAGATCCCAAACGTGACGAGGAACTCCGTAATGGTCCGAAGGTGAAGATCGATATATTGGACGAAGGGTGTTGGAGTCTGGAATTGTTCCGGGGGTACCGGGTGACGACCAGCGTGTCCGAAAGGGGTTTCATAGGCCCCAGCAAGTGTTGGGGGGCCTTATGGGCCAAGAGGAGGGGGCACATCTGCCCACTAAGGGCGTGAGAGCCCCTCCCACCCCATCTCATGTAACCTGAAGAGGTGGGGGCGCCTCCCCTAGGGCAGCCACCCCTCCCGGCTTGGGGGCAAGTTTCCTAGGGGTGGGGGCGCCCAAACCCATCTAGAGTTTCCCCTGTGGCCGTCGCCCCTCCCCTAGGGAAACCCTAGGGCACCTCCTCCCCCCTTCCCCCCTATATATAGTGAGGGAGAGAGAGGACAGCTGCACCCCTTCCCTTGGCGCAGCCCCTCCCTCGTCCAACACCTCCTCCTCCTCCGTAGTGCTTGGCAAAGCTCTGCAGAAATACCACAAGCTCCACCACCACGCTGTTGTGCTGCCGGAGCTTTCCCTCAACTTCTCCTCTCCCCTTGCTGGATCAAGAAGGAGGAGACATCCCCGGGTTGTACATGTGTTGTACGCGGAGGCGCCGTCCGTTCGACGCTAGATACGATCTTCCGTGATTTGAATCGCCTCGAGTACGACTCCATCGTCCGCGTTCTTGTAACATTTCCGTTTCACGATCTTCAAGGGTATGAAGATGCACTCTCTTCTCTCTCTCTCGTTGCTAGCATCTCCTAGATTGATCTTGGTGACACGCAGAAAATTTCGAATTATTGCTATGTTCCCCAACATAAAGATCATGAAACTATAGATCATGTTGCTACAAAACCTTGTAGGTCTAGCAGAGCTCGATCCACACCAGAGTGGTACGGTAATCCTGTTCTGGAGGTCATGTTACTTGTCCATGACGAACCTACGAACTATGAAGAAGCTATGATGAGCCCAGATTCTGATAAATGGCTTGAGGCCATGAAATCTGAGATAGGATCCATGTATGAGAACAAAGTGTGGACTTTGGTGGATCTGCCCGATGATCGGCGACCCATAGAGAATAAGTGGATCTTCAAGAAGAAGACTGACGCTCATGGTAATGTTACTATCTATAAAGCTCAACTTGTTGCAAAGGGTTTTCGACAAGTTCAAGGAGTTGACTATGATGAGACTTTCTCACCCGTAGCGATGCTTAAGTCTGTCCGAATCATGTTAGCAATTGCGGCATTTTATGATTATGAAATCTGGCAAATGGATGTCAAAACTGCATTCCTTAATGGATTTCTTAAAGAAGGGTTGTATATGATGCAACTAGAAGGTTTTGTTGATCCTAAAGGTGCTAACAAAGTGTGCCAGCTCCAGCAATCCATTTATGGACTGGTACAAGCATCTCGAAGTTGGAATATACCCTTTGATGAGGTGATCAAAGAATATTGTTTTATACAGACTTTTGGAGAAGCCTGTATTTACAAGAAAGTGAGTGGGAGCTCTATAGCATTTCTAATATTATATGTGGATGACATATTGTTGATTGGAAATGATGTAGAATTTCTAAATTGTATAAATGGATACTTGAATAAGAGTTTTTCAATGAAAGACCTCGGTGAAGCTACTTATATATTGTCATCAAGATCTATAGAGATAGATCAAGACGCTTGATAGGACTTTCACAAAGCACATGAAGGAAATATGCCCTAGAGGCAATAATAAAGTTGTTATTTATATTTCCTTATATCATGATAAATGTTTATTATTCATGCTAGAATTGTATTAACCGGAAATTAGTACATGTGTGAATACATAGACAATACATAGTGTCCCTTGTATGCCTCTACTTGACTATCTCGTTAATTAAAGATGGTTATTTTTCCTAACCATAGACATGTGTTGTCATTTGATGAACGAGATCACATCATTAGGAGAATGATGTGATGGACAAGACCCATCCGTTAGCTTAGCATGATGATCGTTACAGTTTTATTGATACTGCTTTCTTCATGACTTCTACATGTTCCTTTGACCATGACATTATGCAACTCCCGAATACCGGAGGAACACCTCGTGTGCTATCAAACGTCACAACATAACTGGGTGATTGTAAAGATGCTCTACATGTGTCTCCGAAGGTGCTTGTTGAGTTGGCATAGATCAAGATTAGGATTTGTCACTCTGTGTTTCAGAGAGGTATCTCTGGGCCCTCTCGGTAATGATCATCACTATAAGCCTTGCAAGCAATGTGACTAATGAGTTGGTTATGGGATGAAGCATTACGGAACAAGTAAAGAGACTTGCTAGTAACGAGATTTAACTAGGTATGATGATACCGACGATCAAATCTCGGGCAAGTAACATACCGATGACAAAGGGAACAACGTATGTTGTTGTGCGGTTTGACCGATAAAGATCTTCGTAGAATATATAGGAGCCAATATGAGCATCCAGGTTACGCTTTTGGTTATTGATCAGAGATGTGTCTCGATCATGTCTACATAGTTCTCGAACCCGTAGAGTCCGCACGCTTAACGTTCGATGACGATTTGTATTAAGAGTTATGTGTTTTCGATGACCGAAGTTTGTTCGGAGTCCCGGATGAGATCACGGATATGACGAGGAGTCTCTAAATGCTTGATACATAAAGATTGATATATTGGAAGGTTATGTTTGGACACCGGAATGGTTTCGGATAGGTTCGGACATTTTTGGAGTACCGGGAGGTTACCGGAACCCCCGGGGAGAGTATTGGGCCTTCATGGGCCTTAGTGGAAAGAGGAGGCCGGTAGCCAGGAGGTGGTGCGCGCCCACCTAGCATAACCGAATTGGACTAGGGGAGGGGGCACAGCCCCCCTTTCCTTCTCCCTCTCTCTCCCACCCCCCTTCTCCTACTCCGGAAAGGAAAGGGAATCCTACTAGGACTAAGGAGTCCTAGTAGGACTCCCCCTTGGCGCGCCCTCCTCTAGGCCGGCTGCCTCCTCCCTCCCTCCTTTATATACGTGGGCAGGGTGCACCCCAAAGGCACATCAATTGTTCTTTGCTGTGTGCAGTGCCCCCTCCACAGTTTACCACCTCGGTCATAGCATCGTAGTGCTTAGGTGAAGCCCTGCACGGATCACATCATCAAGACTGTCGCCATGCCGTCGTGCTGACGGAACTATCCCTCGACCCTCTACTAGATCAAGAGTTCAAGGGATGTACGAGCTGAACGTGTGCTAAACACGAAGGTGCCATATGTTTGGTACTTGGATCGGTTGGATCATGAAGACGTTCGACTACATCAACCGCGTTAACTAAACGCTTCCACTTTCGGTCTACGAGGGTATGAATCTCCTAGATAGATCTTTCTGAAGGAAATATGCCCTAGAGGCAATAATAAAGTTATTATTTATTTCCTTATTTCATGATAAATGCTTATTATTCATGCTAGAATTGTATTAACCGGAAAATTAGTACATGTGTGAATACATAGACAAACCATATTGTCCCTCGTATGCCTCTACTTGACTTGCTCGTTAATCAAACATGGTTATGTTTCCTAACCATATACATGTGTTGTCCTTTGATGAACGAGATCACATCATTAGGAGAATGTTGTGATGGACAAGACCCATCTATTAGCTTAGCATTATGATCGTTACAGTTTCATTGCTACTACTTTCCTCATGACTTATACATGTTCCTCAGATTATGAGATTATGCAACTCCCGAATACCGGAGGAACACCTTGTGCGCTATCAAACGTCACAACGTAAATGGGTGATTATAAAGATGCTCTACAGGTGTCTCCGAAGGTGTTTGTTGGGTTGGCATAGATCGAGATTAGGATTTGCCACTCCGTTTTTCGAAGAGGTATCTCTGGGCCCTCTCGGTGATGCTCACCACTATAAGCCTTGCAAGCAATGTAACTAATGAGTTAGTTGCGGGATGAAGCATTACGAAATGAGTAAAGAGACTTGCCGGTAATGAGATTGAACTAGGTATGATGATACCGACGATTGAATCTCGGGCAAGTAACATACCGATGACAAAGTGAACAACATATGTTGTTATGCGGTTTGACCGATAAGGATCTTTGTAGAATATGTAGGAGCCAATATGAGCATCCAGGTTTCGCTATTGGTTATTGACCGAAGATGTGTCTCGGTCATGACACGTAGGGTCTGCATGCTTAATGTTCGATGACAATTTGTATTATGAGTTAAGTGATTTGATGACCGAAGTTTGTTCGGAGTCCCGGATGTGATCACCAACGTGATGAGGAGTCTAGAAATGGTCGAGATGTAAATGTCGATATATTGGAAGGCTATATTCGCACATCGAAAAGGTTCCGAGTGATTCGGGTATTTTTCGGAGTACCGAGGAGTTACGGGAATTCACCGGGAGAAGTAATGGGCCTTATTGGGGTTTAGTGGAGAGAGGGGAGAAGGTCCAAGAGGTGGCGCGCTCCTCCCCCCCCCCCGCCCAAACCAAATTGGACAAGGGGTGGGGGCACATCCCCCCTTTCCTTCTCCTCTCCCTGTCTTTCCTTCTCTCACTACAAAAAAATTACACTTCCGTGATGATACGTGTTTGTCACAGTAGGTCGCGGTTTTTGTCATGCATGTACATCCATGACAAATTTATGACAGAATCAAGATAGTCATTCTGTCGTAGAAGTGTTCCATGACATTACCAAAACTATCATCATGGAAGTGTCCACTTCCATGACGATAAATCGCGCGTCACAGAAATGCTTTCGTCAAGGGTGACCGACACGTGGCATCCACCGTAACGGAACGACGTTAAGCTATTGGGTCGGGTTTTGGATCCGATAACCCATTAACAGATGTAAAATCATCATTGGCTGGAGGAAACACGTGTCAGCTCATCATTGGGACAGATGTCATCCACTCATTGGACAAAAGGCGCCTATGATACGTCGACATGTGGCATGACCCAACAGTGGCCCATTCCTATGAAAAGGCCGCCCGTTTGACTTGGTCAAAAGGTGGCGGGCCGGCCCATGGAAAGCCTGTTAACGGCCTGTTCGCGTATAGCCCATTTACAACCTGCTAACCCAAGGCCCATTACACCCTATCCGAATTAGGCCCAGTAGCATCATCTGGGCCATCCAATATGATTCTAGCCTGTTTTCACTTCTGGCCCATGTATGGCTCATGACGTCTTTCGGCCCATATGACGCCCTTTGTAACTATTGCCCCATTAACGGCCCGTGTTGAAACTGGCCCGTAATGAACAGTGTATCACTTTACACCCATAAACGGCCCGTGGTGAAACTGGCCCGTAATGAACAGTGTATCACTTTATACCCATTAATGGCCCGTTATTCCATTGGGCCGTTTCCATCCCAAGTTATCTTTCGGCCTTCTGAGGGCCCATTTATTCTTGGGCTCATTTACAGCATTCGGTTACTTATGGCCCGTTACTGACATTTTCTGCTTGTGGGCCAAATTCAGCCCGTCGTTACAGTCGGCCCATTTGTGGACCGTTAATCTGTTGGGCCCTTTTCATAGCATCACCAAATACGGCCTATTAACGGCCCATTATGGTCAGCCCATAAAACGTACGATTTCCATTAAAGGCCCGTACAATACCCATAAATGAGTCGGCCCTTACAAGGCCCATGGATCCTACGAGACGTAGAAGGCCCATGGATCCTACAAGACATAGAAGGCCCATGGATCCGACGGCCCATGGAAGGCCCATGGAGCCGACGACCCAATGAAGGCCCATGGGTCCGACGGCCCATTGAAGGCACATGGGTCCGACGGTCGATTCATGGCCCATGGATCCGACGGCCCGTACATGACCCATGGGATCGTACGGCCCGTGAAGGGCCATGGTCGGGTGATTTGGCCCCCGTTTGAACGATATAGCATATTCAAAGAATTATCCTACTCAATACTATCAACTCTAAAAAGCATACACTATACAACAAAGAGATCAAGGCATAGAAAGGTAGAATAATCCTACACTATGCAATAAAGAACTTACAGCTGATTATACCCACTGGGCATTATGGTTCAGCATAGGTGTTAATAAAGCATACACAAACAGCAAATTACATACACTGGGCAAATACCGCTCACACATCATGGACGCGCATCAACTTAACTCCATTTGAACTATAATTGATTGGCCGGATTCAGGTAGCATAAATTTTAGTATGCAAAATCTCCAATTCCTTCATGGTTACCTCAGTGTCTTGTTTCATTTTTTTGGCTCCTGCATCTAATACCTGCATGTCCAGTCTCAACTTGTTGATTAAATGCTGACAATCATGTACACGTTGTCTTGCCACCTCTAGTTGATGCTCAAGAACATCAACACATTCCAATTCCAATCCATAATCATTCGGTAACGGCCATGCCGCATTGCTCGCAGATCTTTGTGTTGATGTCACTTCATCCTGAAATGTTTCTGTAAGTACACATGACTAGGGTAAAAATATAGTTACAATAGTGAAGCGAGCAAGACACTATTTTGTACTACATGGCAAAACATGACTAACAATAATGTTACACATCATGAAGCATAAGCAGGTGATTTTAAAAATTATAAGAAAGATAGTCTGTGCAGCCTACATAGAGAAATCCCTCTTAGTTCACCAGAGGAGCATGATGTTGGGGCCCAATCGAAAACACAGACAAGTTACAAATTTAGACAGCACGTTGCATATAAGCAAGCAGTTGGCCATTCTATATCTCAATTAAAGTCTTTGGGAGCATAATGAACAGCAGAGGGTTTCATACAAACATACTACAACAAGCAAAACTATGCAATCATTAGCATAGTATAAACTAGGTTGTGGGCCTCATGCAATAATAGTTGGTTAATAGACTTCAAAACTTCAGGCGCACTTCGGCAGAGTAATTAAATGGTAAGGCCTTTAATTATGTCAACTAATAGTTATACAAGTACCGAACATTAGGCATGATTATTTGGGCATCTCATTAACTGAGGACAAATAAAGCAATTGAAAAGAGCAAATAAACTATGCCTGAAACAAACAAGGAATTGAACTGTTGAGTTGCATACAGTGACTTACCTTAGCAGGTTGAAGAGGCTCAGTGCAGCTCCTACTTCTCTTGCAAGGCTCCTTCCTAACATCTTGTACTTGGAAATCCTCAATCTTATCTTCATTGCACCCCCTCTGCAAGGTGACACAAACTAGTTACTCGTCTCCTTGGAAGATAAATATGCATACTTTCCAGTCTGTGAACACAAAAGGATGAGATTATAACAAAACAGCACCACATAATGAAACATGCCACATCTCTTGCACTTGCACACAATGAAATGAGCATTTACTATGTCTGCACTATGTAAAAACTAGGCATACCTTCGAACTGGATCTCCACGTACTCTTGGAGAGCCTACTGTAGTGTATAGCCAAACCTTTATGTCACCTATGAGTTAGGTAAGGCCCCACTATAGCAGCCCTTAGTGTTTAAATCGTTGACAAGCTCTGTTAGAGTGTTAGGTCAAGAACATCAAGTAATCAAAGCAAACAGTCCTAGTATGTCTGGCTGATGCAAACAAGCAATTGAACAGATGTGTTAGCAAATCTTACATATCAAGAAAAGAAGCAAAGAAGGAGGCTTAAAGACCATCACTTGACTGACCAGATTTAATGGGCATTTAAACATCATGTGCAACGTATGAACTAACATAAACATTGCATATTCCAGATTCTACAATGGAATGCACATGTATTAGGTTATGCCATGTATGATGATGCCTAAATGTACAGATAGCAGGCAGGAGTGATTCATCATTGCACGCACAATTGAATTGCAGGTTAAGGGCCAGCTCGATTCCGCCTTTTCAGGGCATATTTTCAAAATAAGCCATAAAAGATGTAAAGAAGTCATTTTTGAATTATGGGCTTGGGCTTAAGTAATTTTGCTTTGGAGGGGGGGTGTTTCGGGTAGAACCTCACTAAAAATTGAAGGGAAGGGGAATAGTGAAATGACTCTGTTGTCTGCCTATATTACATTCAAAATGCAACTGCTGATGCCCGTGTCACACCTGACCCTCAAGGTAAAACAAACACGCAAGCATTCATTGCCTGTCCGCTTGCATCTCCTCTCCCCTTTCCCTCTACCTCGATCCCCTGCCTGCAGCACTAGGGTTCCTCCAGCGAGCCGTCGCCACTGGTCCCATCTGGCCTGGTCCTCGATGATGCTATGTCCAGCTAGGCTACATGGCCGGCGGGTATGGGCAAATCTCCCTGGCTGCTCCTCCCTCTGGCGCCGCCCCTCATTCTCATGGTCTCCAGCAGCTGCTCCACTGTGGTTCGTCCAACGCACTACTCCGGCGGGCGCTGCACAACTACGGCTGATGCCACACTATAGCAGAAGGCACCTTATTCCCCCTCCCCTCCTCCCAGGCCATGGCCTTGAGGTGCTGTTGAAGGATGAGCTCATCCAACAAGGTGAGGATCTCCTCTGATATTTTGCCAAATTTTCATTCTGATCCACTATATGATGAATTGCTATGAGCTGCTTCTGCTGCTGCTATATGATGCATTGCTATGAGCTGCTCCTGCTACTGCTATATGATGAATTGCTATGAGCTACTGCTGTTGTATGATGAGTTGCTATGAGTTGCTGCTGCTGCTATATGATGAATTGCTATGAGCTGCTGCTGTTGCTATATGATGAGTTGCTATAAGCTGCTCCTGCTGTTGCTATATGATGAATTGCTATGAGCTGCTCCTGCTGCTGCTATATGATGAATTGCTATGAGCTGCTCCTGATGCTGTTATATGATGAATTGCTATGAGCTGCTGCTGGTATATGATGAATTGCAGATTGCTGCTGCTGTATGATGAGTTGCTATGAGCTGCTGCTGCTGCTATATGATGCTTTCAGGTGGTGCTGCTATATGATAATAACCAGCCACTTGGACCATCGAATTTCAATAAATAATTGTTCTTCATTTAAATGTGGGTCATGCGTTCTTCGTTTAAATTAGGCAATGTGATCTCTATGGAAACATTGACCAAAGTAGATTGTGCCAAGTAGATGGTATCTTTGTATTTGCATTTGCATTTTGAGCAAATAGTGATGGTTTGTTTTCCCATCATATTAATTACTGCACTGGGTTCAATTTGTGATGTTTGCAAGTCAAATTATTTTCCATATGGGCAGCAAAATGAAAAAAATATAATGCAATCTAGACTTTCCACTGATAATACCAAAGATAAGCTGAAAACGCAATGAAAAGAACTGGTTGGCTTATTACATGGAGCTTATATTCACAGGTGCTTATTTTCTTAGGATAACTCATAATAACTATCCCTAAGAAACTTGGCTAATTGAACTGGCATACAAATAACTGCAATGGAGGAGTGACGTACCATAACACACTGTATAGGCTCACCGTTGCCTCTCCTTTTTTTGCAATGTTCCATGAAATTGCCACATACATGTTGTACTTTTTCATTGTGTAACCCTATCTACAAGTTGACACGGCTAATTTCAGACATCTCTACATGATACTACATTGCATATCCCTTGCGCATATTTAAACCACCAATTAACGATTATGTGTGTACCATAAACTAGCCATGACTCTGTATGCTGGACTAGTAGGCACTCTAAGGGAGCCTAATGTAGTGCACTAGAATTCCTACATGCCACCTATGATTTTGTGTAATGTACCGCCCCTGTTCCTAAATATATGTCTTTGTAGAGATTCCAGTATGGACCACATACAGATGTATATAGATGCATTTTCGAGTGTAGATTCACTCATTTTGCTCTGTATGTAGCCTATAGTGGAATCTCTAGAAAGACTTATATTTAGGAACGGAGGTACGAGGTAGTATCATGTATGACATCTACATATCTAATTTAGTAGCCAGTAGTAGAAATCATTGTCTGCACAAAGGGATTACTGGTCGAATATCCTAGCAAAGCACGCTGGCAGGCACAGAACAATACAAGAGAGAGAGACGCACTTACAAGATCATAGCAATGCCTCACTCCAGGATCTTGGTTGGCCAAGCTGTTAGATCCAGAAAAAACATCATCCTTGTAGTTTTTGCCAGCTGCATAACAGGTAACAGCGATCGGTTAGTATATTTGAAGTACATCAGGCAGGTGATGCTGGACGGGTTTAAAGGTGACACGTACCTAGGCCGTGGCGGGTGCTTGGCATCTCTCCAGACGGTGGGAATCAGGTTAAAAATGTCAAGGGTGATGACGCTGCGCTGGCTGACGGGGTCCGGTAAGGAGATCTAGAACCATCGAGTAGGGTGTTTGTGGAGCGGCTCTGGTAGGGTGGACTACGGTGTGGGCGAAGCGGATCTGTGGCCGTGGACGAGGGCGTAGGTGAAGCTGCTCCGGTGGTTAGGTAAAGGATGGTGTCGACGACGCGGATCTGCGGCCGTGGACGGCGCGTCAGAAGCTGCTCCGATGGTTGGGTTAAGGATGGTGTCGACAACGCGGATCTGGGGCCGACGGGGCGTCAGAAGCTGCTCCGGTGGTTGGGTTAAGGGTGGTGTCGATGATGCAGATCTGCGGCTGTGGACGTGGCGTCAGAAGCTGCTCCGGTAGGTTGGATGAGGGTGCGAGGAAGCGGATCTGAGGCCGTGGACTTGTGAGTTGGCAAAGCGGCCCCAGTAGGGTTGAGAATGGTGTAGGCGAAGCTACTCCGGTAGGGTTGACGATGGTGTCGGCGGAGCGGCTCCGGTAGGGTTGAGGAAGGTGTTGGCGAAGCGGCTCCGATAGGGTTGAGGAAGGTGTCGGCGAAGAGGATCAGAGGCCGTCGACGGGGGTGTCGGTGGGGCGGCTCCGGGGTGTGTGGACAAAGTGTCTCCGGTGGGGAGTATGAATGAGCCGCTGCAGATGCGCGACGGTTGACGAGAGTACCGACGAAGCAGATCCGGCACCGTCGACAAGGCCGACACTGAATGGGCTGTGGTACAGTGCTGGATGAGCAGTCTACTTGTTTCTAGGGGAGGTGGGAGAGGTAGATGCGGCCGCAGAAGCAGATCCGACGAGGTGGACGCCGCTGGCAGTGAATGGGCTATGGTACGCCGGTGGATGAGAAGTATAGGGTTTCGAGAGGGGAGGGGAGAAAGGGCGATGAAGTACGGATGGCGTGATGTAAGATGCTCTGGTGCTGTGGAGTTAGTCGTTTTTGCGGGAGGGGGAGAGGAAATGGGGGTACCGTGTAGTGGGGGGAATCGGAAGTTACCAAAGCAGCCCCGACCTATCATGTAGATGAGGGCGGTATTGTAACTGTTGGTCTCCGTGCACCAAGGACAAAAGGGGGATTTCGCATGCTAAAGACTAAGGTGGCGGAAATTTTAGAAGGAGGCGGGAGATTTTGCCGCCCGCGGGATCGTTCGTATCCGGTTTCAACTAATTTTGGACCGTGCTAGAGGGAAGGTCATGCTAGACTATGTGCACGGGGCACGCGTCGGCAGTTAATAACTAGTGTGAAGTCCACACCAGAAAAAATGACAATTACTCGGGATGATGCACCGATAACTTGGACGTTCACACGGGTGCGGCCAATCGTACGGGTGTAGTGGCGCATTCACAAAAAAAGGGATCAAACGCTCAGCCTATGTATTTCTCGTGTAAATAGATAATTTAGTGCCATTGGTTATTTACTTTAAACATAATGCATTGACGTGTTAGTGTAGAGGCGCACAAAAAAGAAATGGATATTGTAGTCAGCTACTTAAAAGTGTTACCTCATATTATTACATAGCCTCCATTTCATAAATTGCGTACCCATTGAATTCATATATGAATATTACATAAATTACTTCAAAATAGAAACTTAAATCATCCAAGACTAATGAATTTGAATGCAAGAGTAACAATGGTGCATGTACATGATAGCTACATTGGTTGTTTGAAGAAACATCATTGTAACTTTGGCATGCGCAACTGAAAAGGTTTATTTAAATAGAAAAAATGTGATATGTGAGTGTCCAATCTTTATAGCGTTGAATCGATATCGTACCTTTGGCCACGATATGAAGTAGATATTGATTTATGTTCAAGCGATGCACGTCCACGATCGCTAGATAGTGATACGTGAATGAATTGTGCAATCTCTCTCACACGCATACATATCTCATTTCCATGTGGGTATCGGAATCACGCACGCGCACTTCGTGTATTTCTCTCCCTCCGTCAGGGTTAAATTCATCTTTCTAACCCGTCCTACAAGTCTCTCACACAGAAACACACACGCTCTCTATGTCTAACACGCCCACCCACAACCACTAATGTCTCAAAGTATAATAATGTCTCTCACACATATGCTATCTACCTATCCCTTAATATAGCTAGATATGTGTCACACAAACTCATTCTCCCTACTAGCAAGATGCCCATGCGTTGCATGAAACATCAAGATGCATTTGTATGAGAACTTTATCTTGTGGGACAAAAGGATGAATGACGGAATGCCTTATTTGCAAATGCGGAGAGGGGTGTGGGTATCTTTTTGCAAAATTGCCATAGTTTCCTTCCTATCCATTGGATATAAATCGGATGTCCTATATTGCAGGTTGGCAGGAACACCATCATCACCAACTCTGTTTTTTGATAAGAGTAGAGATATGGGAGTGTCACTGCCCCCCCCCCATACACCCACACACCCACACTTCCCAACACCTAAGGAGTAGGGTGACACCTCGATCTTGATACTAATCTATCGACTGGCTTCTCTCTCAAACATACACACACACACACACTACCCTGCACCTAAGGAGTAGGGTGCCACATCGATCTTGATAATAATCTATCTACTCCTCTTTCAAACACACACACACACACACACACACTCGCTAGTTGTGCCTCTGTGCCTACCGCGCACACTCTCGATACGTCTTTATCCCCCCCCAACAATGACAGAAGAAGGGTGACAACTCGATCTGATCAAAATCTGTCAATTGATTTCTCTCTCAAACATTGTGTCTCGGTGCCTCGCTCGGTAGCCCCCTCGATTGGTAGACTTCTCGCGTGCGCACAATTGTAGTGACGATGACGGTGAACCCAGTGTGCCTTGTTTTTACCGGCCTCATGTGATAGTTTTCACCCTATTTTCTGTTAATTAACAAGGCAACCTTTTCTTTGTTACTACTAGTGAATCTGAAATCATTCGGGCAGACATAAAATATATCACTTCAACCCAATTACCGCAGCAACTATTTTAAAAGAAATTAGCTAGCTGCCCGTGCGTTGCACGGAACATCAAGATGCATTTGTATGAGTAGTTTATCTTGTGAGAGAAAAGGTTGATTGAGGGAAGGCCTTATTTGCAAACATGGAGAGACGTGTGGGTATATTTTTGCAAAATTGTCATAGTTTCTTTCCTATCCGTTAGATATAAATCCAACGGCCTATATTGCATGATGTCACGCACACCATCATCACCAACTCTGTTTTTTACTCCCTCCGTCCGAAAATACTTGTCATCGAAATGGATAAAAAGAGATGTATCTAAAACTAAAATACGTCTAGATACATTTCCTTTTATCCATTTTGATGACAAGTATTTCCGGACGGAGGGAGTATTTGTCTTTTTAGAGATTTCAATAAGTGACTATGACCGGACCTTACCAAAATACTCAAAAAAGTAGTCCATAATTTTGATGTTACCCTCTTTTCTTGGCGGTGCAGTGCCATCTGGATACCTCATAAATAAATCAAGGACAAATCTGACCCCTTCCTGAAAAGACATACGGAGCAAAATGAGTGAATCTACACTCTAAAATATGTCTACATACACATCCTTATGTGGTAGTCCATTTGAAATCTGAAAAAGACAAATATTTAGGAACGAATGGAGTATATATAAGAGTAGACATGGAGATATATCTCCAGCATGGTCTACAACGAAAATGTGTTGGGCTGGTTAGCGCCGGATGCTCGCAACGCGATGACATGAGTTTGAATTCTGTCTTTTAACTTTAGATTTTTATATTATATATTACTCTACTTATTTAATATATACTTCTTTCGCTACTACAGTGATAGTGAAACCCACAGAATACTTAGAATACAAGATTAAGGATGGACTGGTTTCTTTTTAACTTTCTGTACGAAGCTGTAGCCACTCTGCAAGTCACGTGTACACTGTACATGCAATTAACTTTTTATAGAGGGAAAATCATACAGGCAATTAACTCAAATGGATTGGATGTCACTCTATTATTTCCAGCATAAAGAGCATCTCCAACGGCAGCCGGCAAATTTCCTCCCGCTTCCTTCCGCGGAGGACGACATCAAATGCCAGCGGCATACATTTTTACAACTCGAACCAACCAGATGAAATTCGTGCAAACATGGACTGATTTCATATAAGCATGAAGGATTTCGTATAAAAAGCCGGATCTTCATATAAACATGATGGATTTCATTACATGTACATGAACTAAGAGGTGCCAATCTGGCTCTCTTGTATAATTAATACTCCCTTCGTCCGGAAATACTTGTCCTAGAAATGGATGTATCTAGACTTATTTTAGTTCTAAATGGCCGCCCGCGGCTCCCTTTGTCTTCCTCATGTCCGTCAGACACTTGCGGGGTCGACGAAGGTCCTCGGAAGAGACGAAGCAACAAAGAAACCACCTGAATCCGCGGTCGTCGCCTCGGCGGTGGCCTTCATGGGTCCCAAGTGGCGGCGGTCTCCCGTGTTCTACTTCTCCTCGATGATGGCGGCGGACACGGAGAAGCTAGCCACCGACTCGTCTCTCTCCATGCACCCGGCTTATGTCTCTGCCTGCATGGCGCTGCCGCAGGCACGGGAGGCGCGCCCACAGACACGGGAGGCACGACCACCACAGACACTGGTGGCGTGGTACGACACGGCAGCGACAGCGCCCATACCGGCGAGCTCGCCGCCGTGCCGGCATGGAGCAACTCGCCACTCCTCATCGAGCTGAACTGGAGCGGCGAGTTGTTGAACCACGCACCTGCTTGGGGCGGCAACTGGCTCAGTCGGGCCAAGCGAGGTTGGTGAAGCACCGAGCGGCCTCGCCCGTATCCGGAAGGCTCAGCGGGCCACCCAGCCAGGTAATATGCCGGAGAACGGCTCATCGGAAGCCATCGAAAGAGTGGAGAAAATGGTGAAGGAGGAGATGGGAGAGCGGCCGTGGGGTGCAATTCTTGCCTGCTGTCTGTCTAGACTCGTGTAAATAGAGGGAGGATGGTAGGAGCTTGGCCGGCGTCTGGCCTCGTTTAAACTGAGGGCGGACGGGAGGAGCTCGGCCGATGTTGCGTTTAATTCTGGCCTGCTCATGAACGGACGTGTGGCCGGAGTAGGATTCTCGGTTTTCATACGGGTTCAACGAAGGGGTTTAATGGAGGCGCCGGGCGTGCAGCGGGCGGCGCAGTACTATTCGATTTGACAGCAGTAATGAGCCGTCAAATCACAAAGGCCCTCGCCTCTCGTGAAACCAACCGAGCTAGACTGCCCCGCCCTCTAGCCTTTTAAAAAATGTATACTTTTGTACAGCAGTAGTATCGATGGATTGCACCTTGGAGCAAAACTTGAAATTAAAAAAAATGGTGGTGCATATAGAGAGCGCTCATCGCCAAATTATGCATATAGTACTATCAAAAGGCTAGTCACAATAATGGTGTCCAGCACAACCCACCCCTCAAATAAAACTAAGCATCCTGGAATTCTTTGACAAAACTAAGCACCCTGAAATTCTTTGACAACTAAACTGCTGGCTATATGATGTTGGCCATATATATTGTACGTATATAATGTGAAGAAACGAGTGGTAGTACTATACCAACTAAAAGATGAAATGTAAGAAATACTAGTATGTACATACTGAAGAGTTAAAGCAACAAGAAGAAACATAACATAGTTCTGCTGGGGGCTCAGCACAACACACCCCTCAAATTAAATTAAGCACACCTGAAATTAAACTTTGCAACTATTCTGGAGACACTGCATTAGAACCACCATTAGCAACGACACTGCCACCTTACTTGGAGTCCTCGTCCACGTCCTCAACTTCGTCCTTGTCCCTCTTCCTCTTGGCCGATACTTCTTTGCTTGAACCGCACACTTGGCTCTTGCTCTTCATCCAACCCTTGTAGATATTGAAACAAAGGTAGCCATCCATTGCAGCATAGTGGATGTGGTCTATATCTAGTACATTCCGCTGCCATGCATAACGATGAAACGTGTTTGGAGGTTTCTCCAGTTTACCGTACGAAGGATGAACCATGGCTCCTGCCAGGGTCAGCATTGAAGGCTGACGAGAGGACACCAGTCGATTCTTCTGGAGGTCGAAGGTGTTGCCTACAACGAGGCCTATCCGACCCAGTACTTTTTTGTCGTTACCAAAGTCTACAGTAACGAATTTGACTAGGTTGCTCTCGAGGAAGTCTTTAAAATCCAGGCATTCAACATCGGCATGGCATATGTGGTAGACCAAGCATAAGTCATGCACGCAAACCTGGATCACGGCGGGCTTCTTCCTCTCTTCGTCCTTTAGATCCTTCTCTCGTCCCATGACTATGGTGTACTCAACACACTACTGGAATCAGCTACTTTGCCATCTGCCAGCTCTTTGCCGTCTGCTAGCGGATGGCAAAGAAGCTCTTTGCCATCAGCTACCCAAAAGCTGACGGCAAAGAACTGGCTGATGGCAAAGACCTTCTTTGCCATCAGCCAGTTCTTTGCCGTCCGCTTCTTTGCCGTCGGCTAGCGGACGGCAAACAGGGAGGGGGGGGGACCCACTGACGAGCTGGTTAAAA